>NW_026525551.1:0-192923 GCF_943737925.1 Anopheles nili
AGGATGTACTAAAAAATTTTTTTCATATCAAGGATGTACTAAAAAAATTTTTTTTAGATCGAGGATGTACTAAAAAAATTTTTTTAGATCGAGGATGTACTAGAAAAATTTTTTTTGATCGAGGATGTACTAAAAAAATTTTTTTCATATCAAGGATGTACTAAAAAAAATTTTTTTTAGATCGAGGATGTACTAAAAAAAATTTTTTTTGATCGAGGATGTACTAAAAAAATTTTTTCATATCAAGGATGTACTAAAAAAATTTTTTTTAGATCGAGGATGTACTAAAAAAATTTTTTTAGATCGAGGATGTACTAGAAAATTTTTTTTTAAATCGAGGATGTACTAAAAAAATTTTTTTTAGATCGAGGATATACTAAAAAAATTTTTTTAGATCGAGGATGTACTAAAAAAATTTTTTTAGATCGAGGATGTACTAGAAAATTTTTTTTTAAATCGAGGATGTACTAAAAAATTTTTTTTAGATCGAGGATGTACTAAAAAAAATTTTTTTGATCGGCGATGTACTAAAAAAATTTTTTTAGATCGAGGATGTACTAAAAAAAAATTTTTCATATCAAGGATGTACTAAAAAAATTTTTTTTAGATCGAGGATATACTAAAAAAATTTTTTTTAGATCGAGGATGTACTAAAAAAATTTTTTTAGATCGAGGATGTACTAAAAAAAATTTTTTTCATATCAAGGATGTACTAAAAAATTTTTTTTAGATCGAGGATGTACTAAAAAAATTTTTTTTGATCGAGGATGTACTAAAAAAATTTTTTTCATATCAAGGATGTACTAAAAAAATTTTTTTAGATCGAGGATGTACTAAAAAAATTTTTTCATATCAAGGATGTACTAAAAAAATTTTTTTTAGATCGAGGATGTACTAAAAAAATTTTTTTAGATCAAGGATGTACTAAAAAAAATTTTTTCATATCAAGGATGTACTAAAAAATTTTTTTTAGATCGAGGATGTACTAAAAAAAATTTTTTCATATCAAGGATGTACTAAAAATTTTTTTTTTAGATCGAGGATGTACTAAAAAATTTTTTTTTGATCGAGGATGTACTAAAAAATTTTTTTCATATCAAGGATGTACTAAAAAAATTTTTTTTAGATCGAGGATGTACTAAAAAAATTTTTTTAGATCGAGGATGTACTAGAAAAATTTTTTTTGATCGAGGATGTACTAAAAAAATTTTTTTCATATCAAGGATGTACTAAAAAAATTTTTTTAAGATCGAGGATGTACTAAAAAAATTTTTTTTGATCGAGGATGTACTAAAAAAATTTTTTCATATCAAGGATGTACTAAAAAAATTTTTTTTAGATCGAGGATGTACTAAAAAAATTTTTTTAGATCGAGGATGTACTAGAAAATTTTTTTTTAAATCGAGGATGTACTAAAAAAATTTTTTTTAGATCGAGGATATACTAAAAAAATTTTTTTAGATCGAGGATGTACTAAAAAAATTTTTTTAGATCGAGGATGTACTAGAAAATTTTTTTTTAAATCGAGGATGTACTAAAAAATTTTTTTTAGATCGAGGATGTACTAAAAAAAATTTTTTTGATCGGCGATGTACTAAAAAAATTTTTTTAGATCGAGGATGTACTAAAAAAAAATTTTTCATATCAAGGATGTACTAAAAAAATTTTTTTTAGATCGAGGATATACTAAAAAAATTTTTTTTAGATCGAGGATGTACTAAAAAAATTTTTTTAGATCGAGGATGTACTAAAAAAAATTTTTTCATATCAAGGATGTACTAAAAAATTTTTTTTAGATCGAGGATGTACTAAAAAAATTTTTTTTGATCGAGGATGTACTAAAAAAATTTTTTTTCATATCAAGGATGTACTAAAAAAATTTTTTTAGATCGAGGATGTACTAAAAAAATTTTTTCATATCAAGGATGTACTAAAAAAATTTTTTTTAGATCGAGGATGTACTAAAAAAATTTTTTTTAATCGAGGATGTACTAAAAAAATTTTTTTTAGATCGAGGATGTACTAAAAAAAAATTTTTAGATCGAGGATGTACTAAAAAAATTTTTTCATATCAAGGATGTACTAAAAAAAATTTTTTTAGATCGAGGATGTACTAAAAAAATTTTTTTTAGATCGAGGATGTACTAAATAAATTTTTTTAGATCGAGGATGTACTAAAAAAAATTATTTCATATCAAGGATGTACTAAAAATATTTTTTTTAGATCGAGGATGAACTAAAAAAATTTTTTTTGATCGAGGATGTACTAAAAAAATTTTTTTCATATCAAGGATGTACTAAAAAAATTTTTTAGATCGAGGATGTACTAAAAAAAATTTTTCATATCAAGGATGTACTAAAAAATTTTTTTTTAGATCGAGGATGTACTAAAAAAATTTTTTTTGATCGAGGATGTACTAAAAAATTTTTTTCATATCAAGGATGTACTAAAAAAATTTTTTTTAGATCGAGGATGTACTAAAAAAATTTTTTTAGATCGAGGATGTACTAAAAAAATTTTTTTCATATCAAGGATGTACTACAAAAATTTTTTTAGATCGAGGATGTACTAAAAAAATTTTTTTAGATCGAGGATGTACTAAAAAATTTTTTTTAAATCGAGGATGTACTAAAAAAATTTTTTTAGATCGAGGATGTACTAAAAAAAATTTTTTTTTATCGAGGATGTACTAAAAAAATTTTTTTAGATCGAGGATGTACTAAAAAAAATTTTTTTGATCGAGGATGTACTAAAAAAAATTTTTTCATATCAAGGATGTACTAAAAAATTTTTTTTTAGATCGAGGATGTACTAAAAAATTTTTTTTTGATCGAGGATGTACTAAAAAAATTTTTTTTGATCAAGGATGTACTAAAAAAATTTTTTTTAGATCGAGGATGTACTAAAAAAATTTTTTTTGATCGAGGATGTACTAAAAAAATATTTTTAGATCGAGGATGTACTAAAAAAAATTTTTTCATATCAAGGATGTACTAAAAAAATTTTTTTTTTAGATCGATGATGTAATAAAAAATTTTCTTAGATCGAGGATGTACTAAAAAAATTTTTTTAGATCGAGGATGTACTAAAAAAAATTTTTTCATATCAAGGATGTACTAAAAAAATTTTTTTTAGATCAAGGATGTACTAAAAAAATATGTTTTGATCGAGGATGTACTAAAAAAATTTTTTTCATATCAAGGATGTACTAAAAAAATTTTTTTTAGATCGAGGATGTACTAAAAAAATTTTTTTTGATCGAGGATGTACTAAAAAAATTTTTTTTAGATCGAGGATGTACTAAAAAAATTTTTTTAGATCGAGGATGTACTAAAAAAATTTTTTAGATCGAGGATGTACTAAAAATATTTTTTTTGATCGAGGATGTACTAAAAAAATTTTTTTAGATCGAGGATGTACTAAAAAAAATTTTTGCATATCAAGGATGTACTAAAAAAATTTTTTTTAGATCGATGATGTACTAAAAAAATTTTCTTAGATCGAGGATGTACTAAAAAAATTTTTTTTGATCGAGGATGTACTAAAAAAATTTTTTTCATATCAAGGATGTACTAAAAAAAATTTTTTTTAGATCAAGGATGTACTAAAAAAATTTTTTTTGATGGAGGATGTACTAAAAAAATTTTTTTCATATCAAGGATGTACTAAAAAAATTTTTTTTAGATCGAGGATGTACTAAAAAAATTTTTTTTGATCGAGGATGTACTAAAAAAATTTTTTTTGATCGAGGATGTACTAAAAAAATTTTTTTCATATCAAGGATGTACTAAAAAAATTTTTTTTAGATCGAGGATGTACTAAAAAAATTTTTTTTGATCGAGGATGTACTAAAAAAATTTTTTTTAGATCGAGGATGTACTAAAAAAATTTTTTTAGATCGAGGATGTACTAAAAAAATTTTTTTTGATCGAGGATGTACTAAAAAAATTTTTTCATATCAAGGATGTACTAAAAAAATTTTTTTTAGATCGAGGATGTACTAAAAAAAATTTTTTTGATCTAGGATGTACTAAAAAAATTTTTTTTAGATCGAGGATGTACTAAAAAAATTTTTTTAGATCGAGGATGTACTAAAAAAATTTTTTTCATATCAAGGATGTACTAAAAAATTTTTTTTTAGATCGAGGATGTACTAAAAAATTTTTTTTTGATCGAGGATGTACTAAAAAAATTTTTTTGATCAAGGATGTACTAAAAAAATTTTTTTTAGATCGAGGATGTACTAAAAAAATTTTTTTTGATCGAGGATGTACTAAAAAAATATTTTTAGATCGAGGATGTACTAAAAAAAATTTTTTCATATCAAGGATGTACTAAAAAAATTTTTTTTTAGATCGATGATGTAATAAAAAATTTTCTTAGCTCGAGGATGTACTAAAAAAATTTTTTTAGATCGAGGATGTACTAAAAAAATTTTTTTCATATCAAGGATGTACTAAAAAAATTTTTTTTAGATCAAGGATGTACTAAAAAAATTTGTTTTGATCGAGGATGTACTAAAAAAATTTTTTTCATATCAAGGATGTACTAAAAAAATTTTTTTTAGATCGAGGATGTACTAAAAAAATTTTTTTTGATCGAGGATGTACTAAAAAAATTTTTTTTAGATCGAGGATGTACTAAAAAAAGTTTTTTAGATCGAGGATGTACTAAAAATTTTTTTTTCATATCAAGGATGTACTAAAAAAATTTTTTTTGATCGAGGATGTACTAAAAAAATTTTTTCATATCAAGGATGTACTAAAAAAATTTTTTTTAGATCGAGGATGTACTAAAAAATTTTTTAAGATCCAGGATGTACTAAAAAAATTTTTTTCATATCAAGGATGTACTAAAATAATTTTTTTTAGATCGAGGATGTACTAAAAAAATTTTTTTAGATCGAGGATGTACTAAAAAAATTTTTTTCATATCAAGGATGTACTAAAAATTTTTTTTTTAGATCGAGGATGTACTAAAAAAATTTTTTTAGATCGAGGATGTACTAAAAAAATTTTTTTAGATCGAGGATGTACTAAAAAAATTTTTTCATATCAAGGATGTACTAAAAAAATTTTTTTTAGATCGAGGATGTACTAAAAAAATTTTTTTTAGATCGAGGCTGTACTAAAAAATTTTTTTTGATCGAGGATGTACTAAAAAAATTTTTTTTAGATCGAGGATGTACTAAAAAAATTTTTTTAAATCGAGGATGCACTAAATAAATTTTTTTAGATCGAGGCTGTACTAAAAAATTTTTTTTAGATCGAGGATGTACTAAAAATTTTTTTTTCATATCAAGGATGTACTAAAAAAATTTTTTTTGATCGAGGATGTACTAAAAAAATTTTTTCATATCAAGGATGTACTAAAAAAATTTTTTTTAGATCGAGGATGTACTAAAAAAATTTTTTTCATATCAAGGATGTACTAAAAAAATTTTTTTTAGATCGAGGATGTACTAAAAAAATTTTTTTTGATCGAGGATGTACTAAAAAAATTTTTTTTAGATCGAGGATGTACTAAAAAAAGTTTTTTAGATCAAGGATGTACTAAAAATTTTTTTTTCATATCAAGGATGTACTAAAAAAATTTTTTTTGATCGAGGATGTACTAAAAAAATTTTTTCATATCAAGGATGTACTAAAAAAATTTTTTTTAGATCGAGGATGTACTAAAAAATTTTTTAAGATCCAGGATGTACTAAAAAAATTTTTTTCATATCAAGGATGTACTAAAAAAATTTTTTAGATCGAGGATGTACTAAACAAATTTTTTTAGATCGAGGATGTACTAAAAAAATTTTTTTTCATTTCAAGGATATACTAAAAAAATTTTTTTTAGATCGAGGATGTACTAAAACAATTTTTTTTGATCGAGGATGTACTAAAAAAATTTTTTTAGATCGAGGATGTACTAAAACAATTTTTTTTAGATCGAGGATGTACTAAAAAATTTTTTTTAGATCGAGGATGTACTAAAACAATTTTTTTTAGATCGAGGATGTATTAAAAAAATTTTTTAGATCGAGGATGTACTAAAAAAATTTTTTTAGATCGAGGATGTACTAAAAAAAATTTTTTCATACCAAGGATGTACAAAAAAATTTTTTTTAAAATCGAGGATGTACAAAAAAAATTTTTTTCGATCGAGGATGTACTCAAAAAATTTGTTTTAGATCGAGGATGTACTAAAAAATTTTTTTAGATCGAGGCTGTACTAAATAAATTTTTTTTAGATCGAGGATGTACTAAAAAAATTTTTTTAGATCAAGGATGTACTAAAAAAATTTTTTTAGATCGAGGATGTACTAAAAAAATTTCTTTCATATCAAGGATGTACTAAAAAAAATTTTTTTTAGATCGAGGATGTACTAAAAAAATTTTTTTTGATCGAGGATGTACTAAAAAAATTTTTTTAGATCGAGGATGTACTAAAAAAATTTTTTTAGATCAAGGATGTACTAAAAAAATTTTTTTAGATCGAGGATGTACTAAAAAAATTTCTTTCATATCAAGGATGTACTAAAAAAAATTTTTTTTAGATCGAGGATGTACTAAAAAAATTTTTTTAGATCGAGGATGTACTAAAACAATTTTTTTAGATCGAGGATGTACTAGAAAAATTGTTTTTAAATCGAGGATGTACTAAAAAAATTTTTTTAGATCGAGGATGTACTAAAAAAATTTTTTTAGATCGAGGATGTACTAGAAAAATTGTTTTTAAATCGAGGATGTACTAAAAAAAATTTTTTTAGATCGAGGATGTACTAAAAAAATTTTTTTAGATCGAGGATGTACTAAAAAAATTTTTTTAGATCGAGGATGTACTAAAAAAATTTTTTTAGATCGAGGATGTACTAAAACAATTTTTTTTTGATCGAGGATGTACTAAAAAAATTTTTTTTAGATCAAGGATGTACTAAAAAAAATTTTTTTTAGATCGAGGATGTACTAAAAAAATTTTTTTTAGATCGAGGATGTACTAGAAATTTTTTTTTTAAATCGAGGATGTACTAAAAAAATTTTTTTAGATCGAGGATGTACTAAAACAATTTTTTTTAGATCAAGGATGTACTAAAAAAAATTTTTTTTAGATCGAGGATGTACTAAAAAAATTTTTTTTAGATCGAGGATGTACTAAAAAAATTTTTTTTGATCGAGGATGTACTAGAAAATTTTTTTCAGATCGAGGATGTACTAAAAAAATTTTTTTTGATCGAGGATGTACTAAAAAAATTTTTTTAGATCGAGGATGTACTAAAAAAAATTTTTTCATATCAAGGATGTACTAAAAAATTTTTTTTTAGATTGAGGATGTACTAAAAAAATTTTTTTAGATCGAGGATGTACTAAAAAAATTTTTTTTAGATCGAGGATGTACTAAAAAATTTTTTTTAAATCGAGGATGTACTAAAAAAAATTTTTTCATATCAAGGATGTACTAAAAAAATTTTTTTTAGATCGAGGATGTACTAAAAAAATTTTTTTTAGATCGAGGATGTACTAAAAAAATTTTTTTAAATCGAGGATGTACTAAAAAAATTTTTTTAAATCGAGGATGTACTAAAAAAATTTTTTTTAAATCGAGGATGTACTAAAAAAATTTTTTTTAAATCGAGGATGTACTAAAAAAATTTTTTAAGATCGAGGATGTACTAAAAAAATTTTTTTAGATCGAGGATGTACTAACAAAATTTTTTTAAATCGAGGATGTACTAAAAAAATTTTTTTTAGATCGAGGATGTACTAAAAAAATTTTTTTAGATCGAGGATGTACTAAAAAAATTTTTTTTAAATCGAGGATGTACTAAAAAAATTTTTTTAGATCGAGGATGTACTAAAAAAATTTTTTTTAGGTCGAGGATGTACTAAAAAAATTTTTTTAGATCGAGGATGTACTAAAAAATTTTTTTTAAATCGAGGATGTACTAAAAAAATTTTTTTAGATCGAGGATGTACTAAAAAAATTTTTTTTAGGTCGAGGATGTACTAAAAAAATTTTTTTTAGGTCGAGGATGTACAAAAAAAATTTTTTTAGATCGAGGATGTACTAAAAAAATTTTTTTTAGGTCGAGGATGTACTAAAAAAATTTTTTTAGATCGAGGATGTACTAAAAAAATTTTTTTTAAATCGAGGATGTACTGCAAAAATTTTTTTAGATCGAGGATGTACTAAAAAAATTTTTTTTAAATCGAGGATGTACTAAAAAAATTTTTTTAGATCGAGGATGTACTAAAAAAATTTTTTTTAGGTCGAGAATGTACTAAAAAAATTTTTTTAGATCGAGGATGTACTAAAAAAATTTTTTTTTGATCGAGGATGTACTAAAAAAATTTTTTTAAATCGAGGATGTACTAAAAAAATTTTTTTTAAATCGAGGATGTACTAAAAAAATTTTTTTAGATCGAGGATGTACCAAAAAAATTTTTTTTAGGTCGAGGATGTACTAAAAAAATTTTTTTAGATCGAGGATGTACTAAAAAAATTTTTTTTAAATCGAGGATGTACTAAAAAAATTTTTTTAGATCGAGGATGTACTAAAAAAATTTTTTTTAAATCGAGGATGTACTAAAAAAATTTTTTTAGATCGAGGATGTACTAAAAAAATTTTTTTTAGATCGAGG
The DNA here is from genome assembly GCF_943737925.1 of Anopheles nili. Taxonomy (NCBI): domain Eukaryota; kingdom Metazoa; phylum Arthropoda; class Insecta; order Diptera; family Culicidae; genus Anopheles; species Anopheles nili. Next base: position 8,629 of record NW_026525551.1, read on the forward strand.
ATGTACTAAAAAAATTTTTTTTAAATCGAGGATGTACTAAAAAAATTTTTTTTAAATCGAGGATGTACTAAAAAAATTTTTTTAGATCGAGGATGTACTAAAAAAATTTTTTTTAAATCGAGGATGTACTAAAAAAATTTTTTTAGATCGAGGATGTACTAAAAAAATTTTTTTTAGATCGAGGATGTACTAAAAAATTTTTTTTAGATCGAGGATGTACTAAAAAAAATTTTTTCATATCAAGGATGTACTAAAAAAATTATTTTTAGATCGAGGAGGTACTAAAAAAATTTTTTTAGATCGAGGATGTACTAAAAAAATTTTTTTTAGGTCGAGGATGTACTAAAAAAATTTTTTTTAAATCGAGGATGTACTAAAAAAATTTTTTTAGATCGAGGATGTACTAAAAAAATTTTTTTAAATCGAGGATGTACTAAAAAAATTTTTTTAGATCGAGGATGTACTAAAAAAATTTTTTTAGATCGAGGATGTACTAAAAAATTTTTTTTAAATCGAGGATGTACTAAAAAATTTTTTTTAGATCGAGGATGTACTAAAAAAATTTTTTTTAGATCGAGGATGTACTAAAAAATTTTTTTTAAATCGAGAATGTACTAAAAAAATTTTTTTAGATCGAGGATGTACTAAAAAAATTTTTTTAGATCGTGGATGTACTAAAAAAATTTTTTTAGATCGAGGATGTACTAAAAAAATTTTTTCATATCAAGGATGTACTAAAAAAATTTTTTTCATATCAAGGATGTACTAAAAATATTTTTTTTAGATCGAGGATGTACTAAAAAAATTTTTTTTGATCGAGGATGTACTAAAACAATTTTTTTAGATCGATGATGTACTAAAAAAAATTTTTCATATCAAGGATGTATTAAAAAAATTTTTTTTAGATCGAGGATGTACTAAAAAAATTTTTTTAGATCGAGGATGTACTAAAAAAATTTTTTTCATATCAAGGATGTACTAAAAATATTTTTTTTAGATCGAGGATGTACTAAAAAAATTTTTTTTGATCGAGGATGTACTAAAACAATTTTTTTTAGATCGAGGATGTACTAAAAAAATTTTTTTAGATCGAGGATGTACTAAAACAATTTTTTTTAGATCGAGGATGTACTAAAAAATTTTTTTTAGATCGAGGATGTACTAAAAAAATGTTTTTCATATCAAGGATGTACTAAAAAAATTTTTTTTAGATCGAGGATGTACTTAAAAATTTTTTTAGATCGAGGATGTACTAAAAATATTTTTTCATATCAAGGATGTACTAAAAAAATTTTTTTTAGATCGAGGATGTACTAAAAAATTTTTTTTTGATCGAGGATGTACTAAAAAAATTTTTTTTAAATCGAGGATGTACTAAAAAAATTTTTTTAGATCGAGGATGTACTAAAAAAATTTTTTTCATATCAAGGATGTACTAAAAAAATTTTTTTTAGATCGAGGATGTACTAAAAAAATTTTTTAGATCGAGGATGTACTAAAAAAATTTTTTTCTTATCAAGGATGTACTAAAAAAAATTTTTTTTAGATCAAGGATGTACTAAAAAATTTTTTTTAGATCGAGGATGTACTAAAAACATTTTTTTCATATCAAGGATGTACTAAAAAAATTTTTTTAGAACGAGTATGTACTAAAAAATTTTTATTTGATCGAGGATGTACTAAAAAAATTTTTTTTAGATCGAGGATGTACTAAAAAAATTTTTTTAGATCGAGGATGTACTAAAAAAATTTTTTTCATATCAAGGATGTACTAAAAAAATTTTTTTTAGATCGAGGATGTACTAAAAAAATTTTTTTAGATCGAGGATGTACTAAAAAAATTTTTTTCTTATCAAGGATGTACTAAAAAAAATTTTTTTTAGATCAAGGATGTACTAAAAAATTTTTTTTAGATCGAGGATGTACTAAAAACATTTTTTTCATATCAAGGATGTACTAAAAAAAAATTTTTAGATCGAGGATGTACTAAAAAATTTTTTTTTAAATCGAAGATGTACTAAAAAAATTTTTTTTAGATCGAGGATGTACTAAAAAATTTTTTTAAATCGAGAATGTACTAAAAAAATTTTTTTAGATCGAGGATGTACTAAAAAAATTTTTTTAGATCGTGGATGTACTAAAAAAATTTTTTTAGATCGAGGATGTACTAAAAAAATTTTTTCATATCAAGGATGTACTAAAAAAATTTTTTTCATATCAAGGATGTACTAAAAATATTTTTTTTAGATCGAGGATGTACTAAAAAAATTTTTTTTGATCGAGGATGTACTAAAACAATTTTTTTAGATCGATGATGTACTAAAAAAAATTTTTTCATATCAAGGATGTATTAAAAAAATTATTTTTAGATCGAGGATGTACTAAAAAAATTTTTTTAGATCGAGGATGTACTAAAAAAATTTTTTTCATATCAAGGATGTACTAAAAATATTTTTTTTAGATCGAGGATGTACTAAAAAAATTTTTTTTGATCGAGGATGTACTAAAACAATTTTTTTTAGATCGAGGATGTACTAAAAAAATTTTTTTAGATCGAGGATGTACTAAAACAATTTTTTTTAGATCGAGGATGTACTAAAAAATTTTTTTTAGATCGAGGATGTACTAAAAAAATGTTTTTCATATCAAGGATGTACTAAAAAAATTTTTTTTAGATCGAGGATGTACTTAAAAATTTTTTTAGATCGAGGATGTACTAAAAATATTTTTTCATATCAAGGATGTACTAAAAAAATTTTTTTTAGATCGAGGATGTACTAAAAAATTTTTTTTTGATCGAGGATGTACTAAAAAAATTTTTTTTAAATCGAGGATGTACTAAAAAAATTTTTTTAGATCGAGGATGTACTAAAAAAATTTTTTTCATATCAAGGATGTACTAAAAAAATTTTTTTTAGATCGAGGATGTACTAAAAAAATTTTTTTAGATCGAGGATGTACTAAAAAAATTTTTTTCTTATCAAGGATGTACTAAAAAAAATTTTTTTTAGATCAAGGATGTACTAAAAAATTTTTTTTAGAACGAGGATGTACTAAAAACATTTTTTTCATATCAAGGATGTACTAAAAAAATTTTTTTAGATCGAGGATGTACTAAAAAATTTTTATTTGATCGAGTATGTACTAAAAAAATTTTTTTTGATCAAGGATGTACTAAAAAAATTTTTTTTCATATCAAGGATGTACTAAAAAAATTTTTTTTACATCGAGGATGTACTAAAAAAATTTTTTTAGATCGAGGATGTACTAAAAAAATTTTTTTGATCGAGGATGTACAAAAAAAATTTTTTTTAGACCGAGGATGTATTAAAAAAATTTTTTTAGATCGAGGATGTACTAAAAAAATTTTTTTTGATCGAGGATGTACTAAAAAAATTTTTTTTAGATCGAGGATGTACTAAAAAAATTTTTTTTAGATCGAGGATGTACTAAAAAAATATTTTTTTAGATCGAGGATGTACTAAAAAAATTTTTTTCATATCAAGGATGTACTAAAAAAATTTTTTTTTGATCGAGGATGTACTAAAAAAATTTTTTTTAGATCGAGGATGTACTAAAAAAATTTTTTTTGATCGAGGATGTACTAACAAAATTTTTTTTAGATCGAGGATGTACTAAAAAAATTTTTTTTGATCGAGGATGTACTAAAAAAATTTTTTTAGATCGAGGATGTACTAAAAAAATTTTTTCATATCAAGGATGTACTAAAAAAATTTTTTTTAGATCGAGGATGTACTAAAAAAATTTTTTTTGATCGAGGATGTACTAAAAAAATTTTTTTTAGATCGAGGATGTATTAAAAAAATTTTTTTAGATCGAGGATGTACTAAAAAATTTTTTTTAGATCGAGGATGTACTAAAAAATTTTTTTAGATCGAGGATGTACTAAAAAAAAATTTTTCACATCAAGGATGTACTACAAAAATTTTTTTTTGATCGAGGATGTACTAAAAAAATTTTTTTTGATCGAGGATGTACTAAAAAAATTTTTTTCATATGAAGGATGTACTAAAAAAATTTTTTTAGACCGAGGATGTACTAAAAAATTTTTTTTAGATCGAGGATGTACTAAAAAATTTTTTTTAGATCGAGGATGTACTAAAAAAATTTTTTTAGATCGAGGATGTACTAAAAAAATTTTTTTAGATCGAGGATGTACTAAAAAAATTTTTTTTAGATCGAGGATGTACTAAAAAAATTTTTTTTAGATCGAGGATGTACTTAAAAAATTTTTTTAGATCGAGGATGTACTAAAAAAATTTGTTTTGATCGAGGATGTACTAAAAAAATTTGTTTAGATCGAGGATGTACTAAAAAAATTGTTTTAGATCGAGGATGTACTAAAAAAATTTTTTTTAAATCGAGGATGTACTAAAAAAATTTTCTCCATATCAAGGATGTACTAAAAAAATTTTTTTTAGATCGAGGATGTACTAAAAAAATTTTTTTTGATCGAGGATGTATTACAAAAATTTTTTTTAGATCGAGGATGTACTAAAAAATTTTTTTTAGGTCGAGGATGTACTAAAAATTTTTTTTTAAATCGAGGATGTACTAAAAAAATTTTTTTAGATCGAGGATGTACTAAAAAATTTTTTTTAAATCGAGGATGTACTAAAAAAACTTTTTTAGATCGAGGATGTACTAAAAAAATTTTTTTCATATCAAGGATGTACTAAAAAAATTTTTTTGATCGAGGATGTACTAAAAAAATTTTTTTTAAATCGAGGATGTACTAAAAAAATTTTTTTTGATCGAGGATGTACTACAAAAATTTTTTTAGATCGAGGATGTACTAAAAAAATTTTTTTAGATCGAGGATGTACTAAAAAAATTTTTTTTAAATCGAGGATGTACTAAAAAAATTTTTTTTAGATCGAGGATGTACTAAAAAATTTTTTTTAAATCGAGGATGTACTAAAAAAACTTTTTTAGATCGAGGATGTACTAAAAAAATTTTTTTTAGGTCGAGGATGTACTAAAAATTTTTTTTTAAATCGAGGATGTACTAAAAAAATTTTTTTAGGTCGAGGATGTACTAAAAAAATTTTTTTAGATCGAGGATGTATTACAAAAATTTTTTTTAGATCGAGGATGTACTAAAAAATTTTTTTTAGATCGAGGATGTACTAAAAAAATTTTTTTTAGATCGAGGATGTACTAAAAAAATTTTTTTAAATCGAGGATGTACTAAAAAATTTTTTTTAAATCGAGGATGTACTAAAAAAACTTTTTTAGATCGAGGATGTACTAAAAAAATTTTTTTCATATCAAGGATGTACTAAAAAAATTTTTTTGATCGAGGATGTACTAAAAAAATTTTTTTTAAATCGAGGATGTACTAAAAAAATTTTTTTTGATCGAGGATGTACTACAAAAATTTTTTTAGATCGAGGATGTACTAAAAAAATTTTTTTAGATCGAGGATGTACTAAAAAAATTTTTTTTAAATCGAGGATGTACTAAAAAAATTTTTTTTAGATCGAGGATGTACTAAAAAATTTTTTTTAAATCGAGGATGTACTAAAAAAACTTTTTTAGATCGAGGATGTACTAAAAAAATTTTTTTTAGGTCGAGGATGTACTAAAAATTTTTTTTTAAATCGAGGATGTACTAAAAAAATTTTTTTAGGTCGAGGATGTACTAAAAAAATTTTTTTAGATCGAGGATGTACTAAAAAAATTTTTTTTAGGTCGAGGATGTACTAAAAAAATTTTTTTAGATCGAGGATGTACTAAAAAAATTTTTTTTAGGTCGAGGATGTACTAAAAAAATTTTTTTAGATCGAGGATGTACTAAAAAATTTTTTTTAAATCGAGGATGTACTAAAAAAACTTTTTTAGATCGAGGATGTACTAAAAAAATTTTTTTCATATCAAGGATGTACTAAAAAAATTTTTTTGATCGAGGATGTACTAAAAAAATTTTTTTTAAATCGAGGATGTACTAAAAAAATTTTTTTTGATCGAGGATGTACTACAAAAATTTTTTTAGATCGAGGATGTACTAAAAAAATTTTTTTAGATCGAGGATGTACTAAAAAAATTTTTTTTAAATCGAGGATGTACTAAAAAAATTTTTTTTAGATCGAGGATGTACTAAAAAATTTTTTTTAAATCGAGGATGTACTAAAAAAACTTTTTTAGATCGAGGATGTACTAAAAAAATTTTTTTTAGGTCGAGGATGTACTAAAAATTTTTTTTTAAATCGAGGATGTACTAAAAAAATTTTTTTAGGTCGAGGATGTACTAAAAAAATTTTTTTAGATCGAGGATGTACTAAAAAAATTTTTTTTAGGTCGAGGATGTACTAAAAAAATTTTTTTAGATCGAGGATGTACTAAAAAAATTTTTTTTAGATCGAGGATGTACTAAAAAAATTTTTTTAAATCGAGGATGTACTAAAAAAATTTTTTTCATATCGAGGATGTACTAAAAAAATTTTTTCATATCAAGGATGTACTAAAAAAATTTTTTTTAGATCGAGGATGTACTAAAAAATTTTTTTAGATCGAGGATGTACTAAAAAAATTTTTTTCATATCGAGGATGTACTAAAAAAATTTTTTTTAGATCGAGGATGTACTAAAAAATTTTTTTTTATCGAGGATGTACTAAAAAAATTTTTTTCATATCAAGGATGTACTAAAAACATTTTTTTTGATCGAGGATGTACTAAAAAAATTTTTTTTTGATCGAGGATGTACAAAAAAAATTTTTTTAGATCGAGGATGTACTAAAAAATTTTTTTTAGATCGAGGATGTACTAAAAAAATTTTTTTAGATCGAGGATGTACTAAAAAAAATTTTTTCATATCAAGGATGTACTACAAAAATTTTTTTTAGATCGAGGATGTACTGAAAAAATTTTTTTAGATCGAGGATGTACTAAAAAAGCTCTGTTGGCAGGGTAGTAGCAATACTTCACTGATATGGGAATCGATCCGAAAGCTTGTAGAAAGATAACATAGGCGCTCCATTCCCTACGCCTACCCAATACGTCCATGACGTACAGAGCGGTAACATTCGTCTCTCCGAATATCTGAGCTTGGGTATACGTCTGGTTTTCCATGTCAGGGGCGGCTGGTTCTCTCTCTCTCTCTCTCTTTTGTCCTGGCTTCACACGGGACTTTAGAACAGCTGTGAAGCGTAGGCCGTCCACCGTGGCCTTGCAAGCCTTGGCCCACCAATACAAAACCAAACGCGCAGAAACCAAGAAGGAAATTCGATTCGGAACTACGGCAAACGTCCTACGCAACGGAAAAAGGAACTAACGATGGGAAACTTGGAACATGTGGAACTGCAGATCCCTCACAGCACCCGGAAGTACCCGCGGCTTCGGGGAGTAGTAGCACTTCAGGCGGTGCGTTGGAAGGGAGTCTCGGAGCGCCGATGATGATAAGGACAACTTTTAATAGCGCAGCTTTTAGAAGGGAGTACGAATCGCTGCCCACAACACGACGTCAAGAGTGTCATCGCTGGGACTTCAAACGCTCAGGTCGGACGGGACGGGAGGAAGCATTTCAAACCAACGATTGGAAGCTTTAGTGTCCACCAGCTGACGAACATGACCATTCGCAGCACCTTCTTCTTCTTTCAACACGCACCTGGAGACGCAACACCAGAGCAGACATATTCCCAGACATATTGACCACGTTCTCCATTGAGATGGAAGGCACTTCTCGGACGACATTATCGAGAGGAGCGCAACTCACGTCGACTCGGACCACTTCCTGGGCATGGTCAAGCGACGGCAGAAACGCCAAGCGTAGCCAAGGCTCAATACAGATCGGCTGAAGGCTGCCTGATGTGGCGAAAGACCGAGACACTAGGAACGATAAGCCACGAGGCCAGAAAAACGGGAGTGGTTTTAATGACGAGTGAAGAGACGAGCACTATCCGAGAAGACTATAGACGACTGAGAAAACGTATAGACGACTGAGAAGGCAGCATCTTCGCCGACTCTTCGAGAAGACAAGAAGCGTCGCTTTCGAGGAGAACCGACGAACAACTGAACATGGAACAGCTCGGGGATCTCAGTCGAGGGGAAATCTCGCCAGTTCTATAAGATGTTTTAAAAGAAGACACAAGGCGGCTTCATCCCCGGTAGCAAAATCGGGCCAAGTTACACCCTTAACGGGAGATACATTGGAATGTTGCGCAGCACCCCTTTGTGACATTTCGTGTGTTTATAAGCCATATGTGATATCTCAGCATATATGAAAATGATAGACCCAGTTTTTTACGAATAAACTTATCTTTATTTACATTAACACACGTCTTACATGATTTTAAAATGTCTCACCTCACCGGTAAAGCCATGCTCTGTAATTATAAAACAAATTGCTTGAGTTAAAACTGCGCTAGTAATATTTTCCATCACACTTCCATCGCTTGTTGTGAGGTTCGGATCTCCGGCATTTCACAGCTTTTTTTCGCGGATCACCGGCATATGGAAGTGGCTCCTGCGTATATGCCTCGCTTCTGCAGGATTGCAGGATGTACAAAGTACAAACACGAAAAGAAACACTATCGATTATTTGCAGGTTTCACTTCACAGTAAGCACGGAATTCCTAACTTATCGTGTTTAGATTCTTTCGATCCACTTCACGATCCCGTTCGTGTGTCGTTCGTTTGTTTTTGGATCTTCCGTTGAACGAATTGAATCCACATGCAGCTGTGATTTTTCTGAAAATAGTAAGCAAATCTAAAGCTTCCAACTTCATTTGCGCAGGCTCATGTAGGTTAAAAGCTCACCCGAAACGCGTTGGTGGAATTTTTGTCGCGGATTTTCGCACGCACTTCGTTAACCGCAAGCTGCTGAACTGAAGCTGCACTTTGGAATCGTTTTTTTTTTTTTTTGAAAGCATTGCACATTCTGAAAAGCAACTATTGTTGATGAAATTGCTATTTTTTTGCCGAACAACTATTTCACGGTGCACTCAGCCCAGCGGCAGTTTGTTAACAAACTTCTTAGTACTCTTCAAAAATATGTCGTTTCAATTTCGTGCGCCTATGGGCAGCTTCATGGGCCTTTTTAACCTAAATGATACACAAACTAGCTCGCTCAGTAAATAGCACAAATCTCTATTAATTTACAATGAGAGGTTTTTTTTTTCTAAAATTCAAACATATAATAAGCGTTTGTTGTTGCTGGAAGAAACTCCTGCAAAAAACATCGATTTTCATATTTATTTTTTACAAAATCCAACGAGCTTTTGATATATTCGTTCGTTTGTTTGACCACTTTACTCGCAAAATTGCTTCTGTTTCAGCGATTCAGAATCATTTCAATCTTCGCAAGCGATCAGTGCTCTTACTTTTGAAGGCTTAGGAATAGCTTTGCTGTTAGACTGTTCGTGAGGAAAGTAAAATTAGTATTCACTGCCCTGGGGGCGATATAATAAACTCACCTACCGAGCAAAAAATGCAATTAAAAATACGGATGGGATAAGTTAACGTTTGAAATGCGTTTGCTATCAAATGCAGTAAAGCTTAAACATTTATTGTTTCTCAGCGCCCAGCGCGTGTTGAGGAGATTTTACCCAGTTTCAAGGCGAGTTCGTGTCGATCGACGCCAATTGATTCTGAGCCATGCCGTTCGACTGGATTTGGGCCAAAACGTTTCGGAAATATTAAGAAAACTAGCTAGCTCCCATCGTTAATGAAACTCACGCATCTACTGTGCTCGGAATTAAAGGGAGAATGTAATGACAAGTAATGCTTGGCGATCGAAGAAATAAACATATGTTCTAACAATCTTTTTCTTCTTTAAAAGGAGGTATTCGGTTAAAAGAAAAGTTCATTTTGGATAAGTTTCTTAATAAATGCATAGATTATATAAAAGATATATAGCAAGTGGACATCCAGTTCTCTATATTAAAAACCAATTTCTACAACCATCAATTCGATAACGCGTCCAACTCATCCAGCACGCTCGGTAACCGGTTTTCTGTTGCTTAGAACTTAGACTCCAGCGCGAGTTTCGAGCGACTTGAAGAAAAACGCAAACACCCAGGAAAATGCACTAAAAGTCTTAAGATTTTTCCCCTTTCGGGGCCTCGAGTCTCACGACTTGGTCGATTTTGTATCGGCGCAACAGAATGTATCTCCCAATAAGCATGTCACTGCTACCGGGGACTTCAACGGGCACCGGAACGGAGCGGAATTAGGGAAGCAGAATCGAGAAGCACATTAGCCGGAAGGTAGAAGACGAGCCATGTAGCCATGCCTGCGAAAAACACCCAACTCTAAATGAAGAACTGATGACACTACTGAAGCACATTAAGCTTGAACCACTTTGCGAACACACCGGGTCCCACATTCAAGCAAAGAATGCACCAAATAGATGATCAATGCACAAATGTAAAGCGACACCATGTATCCGCAAAAAAACCAAAGTAGCCACCCAAACCAAACAGCCAAATAAGCTTTTGTTTGCGCAAAAAAGCAAAGGTAGGTCACTGCACCCGTCACGGAACCATCGAACCAAAACTTTTATATTATTTTTGATACAGAGTTGACTAAGCAAAAATATAAGCTGGATGTATCAAAAACCATCTAACCAACAACACAAAAACATTTGTATTGAACAAATCGGATATAGCAAACTGTAATTTAGTATAAATAAAGAGAAATCTAAAGAGTGGACAGAGAGACACAGAGTCCAGAGACAAGCAAACCCAACGCTTCGTGTTTTTTTATTCAAGAGCTTTGAGTGAGAGTTTGGCCCCTCTACCCAAGAGAAGGCCTCAAAGACCTCTCCAAACATTCCAGTAATGTATCGACAAACTTTCGGGAAAGGCGTTGGTTGAATGGTTGAGAGCCATTCTCGCTCCTAAGCACGATGACGTTCATGAAATCAATATTGAAGTACTCGATAAATTACCAGGACCAGTAACAGATATGGCTGAAGCACACACAGAATTTCTACACTCATTAGATCCTGTGGGTTTACCTCCTCATCGCTTGATGCTTAAAGAAGGTTGTCCAAATTATATTATTGCGAAATGTTTTGCCGCCAAAAACTTTGCAACGGTACAAGACTTTGCGTTGTGAAATTGCGATCCAACATAATTGAAGCAATCATTCTTACCGGAAAAGGAGAAGGCGAAACTGTATTTATTCCACCGCATTCCTCCTATACCAACTGATTTGCCCTTTCAGTTTAAAAGATTGCAATTCCCAGTGAGACTTGCAGTTTCAATGACTATCAACAAGTCTCCGGGACAATCGATTGCGTTTTGTGTGGAGTGGATCTCCGTTCGCCTTGCTTTTCGCATGGACAATTTTATGTGGCTTGCTCAAGGGTTGGTTCCCCCAAAAAACATTTGTTTATTTTAGCTCCTGAAGGTAAAACAACGAATGTTGTACACCAGCCGGTCTTGTAGTTGATATTTTTTTCCGCTTGACTTTATTCTAAAGAAAGGTCAAAAATTGCTATTATGTATGTTTACTTTTAATGTTAACTTTTGACTTAATTTCAACTTCAACCAACTTTTAACTTTTAATTTCAAACATTGTCACCTTAGCGGTTTTCTAAAACATAGTGAAAGAATAGTGAAAACTTAGTGAAAAACTCAAGTGAAACATCAGTGAGACCGCAAAGTGACAGTGTCCAAGAATCGTTCCAGTAAAAGTTGGTCTACTGCTTAATTGCTTAGCTGACTTTTCAAATGCCTGTCTTGGAAGAATGATTACGCATTTTTATCTAGATGTTTTCCTATTTCAGGCCTTTGTACGATGAGTGGATAATTCAGCATCAATTGTTTGCGACAAATGGTGCTAAAGAGGGTTGACCGAAATTTGAAGCTAGCTGTATGACGTTGCCGCTATTGCTTTGTGAGCAATTGTGTTAAAAAAAATCCTCTTACTGTAACCCTTAATGGTAGACATGCAATAAACATACACAGTACATCATCGCATATCCTTTCGCGGGCAGCGCGCGTGTCGATTTGTGCGTTCCTGTTCCTATGCTCTCTCTCTCTCTCTCTCAAGAATAGGAAGAAGGGCGAATGAGAAAGAAAACAATTACTAACAACTAGGCAACTAACAAACAACTGTTACCTAACCTAAACATTTTGGAAAGGCAATCCTCATCTCCTTGCGTGAAAAGGTAAAAAAAAACTGTCACTTGCTGTCACATTTTCATCTAACTTAGCATCTCAACCAATCTCTCAGTCATTTTCAAAGTTTTTGTTTTCTACTAATTGTCACGAAGAAGCGAAGTTAAGTCCCAATATCAAGAAGACCGCAAGGTGAAAGTGTCCAAAGGTTGGTTCTCTGGCATTTTTATCTCGATGTTTTACTTATTTACAGGCACGCTTCTGTGCGTTGAGTGGATAATTCAGCACCAATTATTTGCGACAAATGGTGCAAAAGAGGTTTGACTGAAATTTGAAACTAGCTAGATGACGTTGCCGCTATTGCTTTGTGAGCAATTATGTTAAAAAAAAATCCTCCTTTTGTAACCCTTAATGGTAGACATGCAATAAACATACACAGTACATCATCGCATATCCTTTCGCGAGCAGCGCGCGTGTCGATTTGTGCGTTCCTGTTCCTATGCTCTCTCTCTCTCTCAAGAATAGGAAGAAGGGCGAATGAGAAAGAAAAAATTACTAACAACTAGGCAACTAACAAACAATTGTTACCTACGTAAACATTTTGGAAAGGCAATCCTCATCTTCTTTCGTGAAAAGGTCAAAAAAACTGTCATTTGCTGTCACATTTTCATCTAACTTAGCATCTCAACCAATCTCTCAGTCATTTTCAAAGTTTTTGTTTTCTACTAATTGTCACGAAGAAGCGAAGTTAAGTCCCAATATCAAGCAGACCGCAAGGTGAAAGTGTCCAAATAGTAGTTCCAGTAAACGTTGGTTCACTGGCATTTTTATCTCGATGTTTTACTTATTTACAGGCATGCTTTTGTGCGTTAGGTGGATAATTCAGCATCAATTATTTGCGACAAATGGTGCTAAAGAGGGTTGACTGAGCTTTGAAGCTACACAGCTACATCGCATAACCATTACACACATGTTTTTGATCTTGGGACAGAGAGTGCAGCGAGCAGCGCGCGTTGATTTGTGGGCTTCGGTTTTGCTCTCTCTCTCTCTCTCGCTCTCTCTCTCTAGAATGGGAAGCAGGGCGAAATACGAGAAAAACTGCTAAGGTAATAAGAAACAGTCCTACTTTTTCACTATGTGAGGTCATCCCAGCTTCACAAAGTTTTATGAACGATTCTGCCCAAAAGGAGCACTAATTTTTTTTTGCAAAACTGCAAAGGGGTTTCATTTGACAATGAATTCCTTTTTGATGTTATTAGATTTATGACAAAATCCTTATAGTTAGTTCTTTTTACTGTTAAATAACATTTGTTTTTTGTAGATGCATGTGTATTTTCGTATGTATTGGCAAGTTTGTAAGGTTTGAATGATAAAGAATGCATGAGAGTGTGAGTGAGCGTGTGTTCTGCAAAGGAGCTAAATTCCAAATTTGTTTATTTCTTACCTTTTTCATTTATGGGTTTTTTATCCCACGCAACCCTACTCCACAAAGAATGAGATGGCCCAAGTTGACAGGGGTTCATACTGAAAAGCTACTTCTTAACTAATTTAATTTCTGCTCATTCGTGCTTTGCGAAATTTAATAACAAAACTATCATAACTCAACTAGATTCATATTAAAAGGAAAATTTAAAGTGGACTTATAAAATAAGAGGCCAAATAGAACCAGTATAAGTAAAGTCAACGTGAGTGAAATACACATCAAAAATTGAATTACCCAAGCATACGTAAAAATGCCCCTTTATGATTCCTTAAACTACGTCGACCCGAATGAAATCAGGTTTATCAGCTAGTGATGTACTAAAAAAAATGTTTTTTGTTCAAGGATGTACTAAAAAAATTTTTTTAGATCGAGGATGTACTAGAAAATTTTTTTTTAAATCGAGGATGTACTAAAAAAATTTTTTTTAGATCGAGGATGTACTAAAAAAATTTTTTTTAGATCGAGAATGTACTAAAAAAATTTTTTTAGATCGAGGATGTACTAAAAAAATTTTTTTAGATCAAGGATGTACTAAAAAAATTTTTTTTAGATCGAGAATGTACTAAAAAAATTTTTTTTAGATCGGGGATGTACTAAAAAAAAATTATCATATCAAGGATGTACTAAAAAAATTTTTTTTAGATCGAGGATGTACTAAATAATTTTTTTAGATCGAGGATGTACTAAAAAATTTTTTTAGATCGAGGATGTACTAAAAAAATTTTTTTTAAATCGAGGATGTACTAAAAAAATATTTTTAGATCGAGGATGTACTAAAAAAATTTTTTTTGATCGAGGATGTACTAAAAAAATTTTTTTTCATATCAAGGATGTACTAAAAAAATTTTTTTTAGATCGAGGATGTACTAAAAAAATTTTTTTAGATCGAGGATGTACTTAAAAAATTTTTTTAGATCGAGGATGTACTAAACAAAAATTTTTTCATATCAAGGATGTACTAAAAAAATTTTTTTTAGATCGAGGATGTACTAAAAAAATTTTTTTAGATCGAGGATGTACTAAAAATTTTTTTTTGATCGAGGATGTACTAAAAAATTTTTTTTAGATCAAGGATGTACTAAAAAAATTTTTTTTAGATCGAGGATGTACTAAAAAAATTTTTTAGATCGAGGATATACTAAAAAAAATTCTCGCAGAGAAAGTGAGAGTTCGAGCGGCTTCGGAGAGAGTAGCACTTCAAGACCGCGGACCGCTGGAAGGGAGTCTCGGAGCGCTGGTGAAGACAAGCACGAGCTCGAGTGAGTATTATTAACGTGCACAGTCCACATCAGCTAATGAAACCGATGATGATAAGGACAGCTTTTAATACGCAGCTCGAGAGTACGAATCGCTGCCCACAACATTATGTAAAGATCGACATCAAAGACCTCAATGCTCAGGTCGGGCGAGAGGAGACCTATTTAAACAACGATTGGAAGCTTTAGTGTCCACCAGCTGACACGAACGACAACGTCCTCCGCCTCATAAACTTCGCATCCTCGAGACATATGAACATCCGTAGCACCTTCTTCCAGCACAAACCTCGTGTCAGTTACTCCTGGAGGTCATCACAGCAGACTTATACCCAAATAGACCACGTTCTAATAGTCGGAAGGCACTTCTCACAACACTACGTCATCTCGGTCTACATCATCGCTAAACACGGATCGGCTGTGGACACCTGCTGTTGCCGAGGGCTACGCGCGTCAGCGCTTGAGGAAGTGCTACCGGACAATAACGCGACCGCCACAATGTCCTTCGATGACGACCACTGGCGTATGGTGGAGCGAGCAATCAGCACAGCACAGCCGAGCAGACACTAGGAACGATAAGCCACGAGGCCAGAAAAACGGGAGTGGTTTGATGACGAGTGAAGAGACGAGCACTATCCGAGAAGACTATAGACGACTGAGAAAACGTATAGACGACTGAGAAGGCAGCATCTACGCCGACTCTTCGAGAAGACAAGAAGCGTCGCTTTCGAGGAGAACCGACGAACAACTGGACATG
Source organism: Anopheles nili (assembly GCF_943737925.1). Classification (NCBI taxonomy): domain Eukaryota; kingdom Metazoa; phylum Arthropoda; class Insecta; order Diptera; family Culicidae; genus Anopheles; species Anopheles nili. Next base: position 24,209 of record NW_026525551.1, read on the forward strand.
GAACAGCTCGGGGATCTCAGTCGGGGGAAATCTGGCCAGTTCTATAACAGGTTGAAGAAGATACAAAGCGGCTTCATGGCAACATTCTTACGGGAATCTCGAGCGAGAGGTGAAAGTGCTACTTCAACGGGCATCTGAACGGAGCGGAATTAGGGGAGTGTCCTGCAGCAGCAGTGCAAGCAGAATCGAACAGCACATTAGCCGAGAGGCAGATGACGAGGTGCTCCCAGCAACTTTGGATGAAGTCACTAGCACCATCAAGCAGCTGAAACACAACATCAAGCAGCTGGCAGCGATGGTCTAGCGATGGTCCAGAACTATTCAAGATGGGTTCGGGTTGAGGCTTGCCGTCAATATGCACCAGCTAATTGGGATAATCTGGGAGCTGGAAAGAATACCGGATGAGCTGAAAGCTGAGTGTCATCCACCCAGTGTACAGTGAAGGGGTGACAGAATGGACTTTCGAGCCATCACAGTCCTCTGAATGCTGCCTACAAAATGCCTGTCTCGAATACTTTTCTGCTACAGATTTCGCTGGAAGCTACCCAGGCTGGGTTTGTTGGAGGCCACAATCCACCACCGGCCAGACTCTACGGCAGATCCTCCAGTAAATGCCGACAGCACCAGATCCAGACGCATCATCTCTTTCGTCGACTTCAAGGCGGCCTATGACACCATAGATCGGTTGGAGCTATGGACGCATCATGCAGCAGTACGGATTCCCCTTGGGAAGCTGGTTAAGGGCCACGGATTAAGGGCCCACCTTGGATGGGGTACAGTGCAAGGTGCGAGTGTCGAACATGCTTTCGGAGCCGTTTGACTCACACCGGGGTCTGAGGCAAGAGGACGGACTCTCCTGTCTACTGTTTAACATCGCGCTCTCGAAGGTGTCAAGCGAGAGAAGCGCTGGCTTCGTTCATCCGTGGCACGACTTTCACCCGCTGCCTCCAATTCCTGGGCTTCATCGGACGGGACATCGACATCATCGGACGGGACATCTCCCTGCCGACTAAATCAGTCAAAAAATCCCCTGAACAAACCCCGAACACTCCCTGTTCGGGCGACATCTGTTCGGTTTTCCTGGTTGGTTCAGTTTGTTCTCATATTTTCATCGGTCTCTTCCCATTCTCAAAAGAGAGAGCGCGCGAACCGTGGAGAGCAAAAACTAGTAGAGAGCGCTCTCTTTCAGAAAAAAAAAACGCACAGACCAGACAACGTCAACACAGGAATACATTTCACTTGATTGTCTTCTTCTTCAAATTTCGGTTGTTCTTTTTACGAAATTTGAACGGGGAAAAGCACGCCATTGTCGCGTAGTGGCACCGTTTTCCTGCATCGTCCAGCTGCCTGTAGCTCACGTCTATTCAGCGGGTATTTCCAGCGGTGCGAAATGCGGCGTAACATAATTTACTCGTCAAACAGCAGCAGACATGAAGCAAGAGAATGAAATTATTATTAAAAAAAAACCAAGTTAAGAACTCGAACTGCGATGATTTTTAAGCACCTACCCTCAACGGTAATGCTTGCAAATCGCTACCTTCCGCTAGGATACTTACTGCACTGGGATACTCTGGCAGGTGACGTTTTTTTTTCTTGAACTTCGCCGGCCTGCAACATAATTAGCTTGCGCTGGCGCACACATTCAAAGAAACAGGGAAAAATGACGGTTCAAACCAGAGCATTCGAGCGTCGTTCGTTCGCTCGGTGCAGTCGACCACCACCACCACGCTGCTGATAGCCAAAAACCGCACACACACACACACACACACACAGGTAAAGAAAATCACGTGAAGAAAGGTAGCAAAAGAGAGCGAGGTGATCCGAGCTTTCGGGGGTCATTTTGGCTCGGATTTATCGGCAGGGAAAACCCGCGGTGCTGTGCTGGGAACACACGCGAAACGAACTGCGTGCAGGAATGAATGCACGAGTGAAACCCCCCCAAGGACATCCAGCAGTAGCAGGAGCAGAGGACCGACCCCTCACACTGGCACACACACACACACTCAAAGTGCTCTCTCTCTCTCTCTCTCTCTATCCGTTCGTTCGTTTTTGGGGATCCCCTGGGTAGGATCCTGGCGCGGTTTTGGGGACATTTTGGCATGTTTATCCTTTCGATTCTCTTTCGCAAATTGAGAGACTTCTCTCTCTCTCTCTCTCTCTCGCAAGGACACGCGAGAAGTGCAGTTTCTTCTTCATCGCGAATGGAAAAAGCCTCCCTCTCTATTAGCGCCTGCTGGGTGTTTGCTTTTGCGTTCGGCACCAGCAAGAACCTTTCTCGTTTGCTTTCTTACCGTTCTGCTCCCGATGTAAGTCGATGCCTCGCATGCACCCGAACCTGGCACGGAACTATAACTAACTACTGCCCCCTTTGAGCAGCATGAAGTATCGATGCCTGCTAGGATGCATTGTGCAGTTTAGCAGAGAATTTCCGATGTAAATATACTCCGCGCGGTAATCCGTCGTTAAAAGAATCGTGCATAGAAATGTTTCCCTTTTGAGCTTCCCAACGAGCTAATTCTGTGGTAGATACCTACCGTTTTTTTGTGAGTTTTGGCTGAACAACCAAGCCCGAATGGTTGAGAATATCCAGCATTCTCGCGCAAACGAATGGCTGAACAACCTGCTTTGTGAGCCGAACATCAGTGTACTTTCGATTGCTAGGATGGTTTCGTTGGCCTAAAACCCTAAGCTTCATCGCTGTACGCAGACACCTCGCTCGGTGAAAGGTCCTTCCTTCCGATGGCCGTACGTTCCTATGGCTTTGGGCAACTGGGCCTTCTTCCACTGGCCTGGTGTAGCTGTAGCTGTAGCTGTAGTTCGCCCCAAATGGACCCGAACGCTGGCAGGTAAAGGAAGATGATGATGATGACGACGACGACCTTATAGCGGTTCCAAAGCTGGCGAATCATTGGGCAATGGACCAATGGAAGTGGAAAGACGAACGGTAAATTGTACGGAGTCCAAACAACAGGACGATTAGATGAGTGAATTGCAGCTAATTTTCCGCAAAACGAGAAGAACTCACTTACCCGCTTTTTAGAGTTGCACAAATTGTGATTGTAAGTGTCAAAATCATGGAGCTGACAACTTTGCTTGAGCGAGGTATTTTGTTTTTGATGTTTTGACAGCTCCTGACAGAAGGAAAGATTTAAATTCGTCTAAAACTCGGGGTAATTTAGCAGATTAGAGCTCTATTTTTGGCGGCTAAAAATGAAAAAAAAAAAACAGTAAGTGATTGAATGTTGTGTGTAAATAATAGGAAAGAGTTTACGGGAGAAAAGAGCTTTTCCATCGAATGGAACATAATTTCTCCTCCGGTCACCATTGCGTATCTTTCACTACAGAGTCAGCGAAGTGTCAAACCGTTATCGAGCCTATCGAAAATAAATAAACAAAACGTACGTTTGCCGCTGGATTTTTCACCGACCGACAGCTGAGCCGAGTGACTTTTTGCATCATCTGCGGTCATCTGTGCCCCTGTCGACCAGCCACGGGGGCTTTTCGGTACCGCAGAATGTGTTTAGGGGCACCCGAGCGAACATAACCCCACCCCCGTTTCCGTGCACGTCGTTGCCTGGCGATCATTAGCCAGGGGAGGTTTCGGTTTTGCCGTACTTTGCTTTCGTACAAATGTTGTTTTTTTGAATGTTGTGTGTATTTTTTTTTTTTAATGTGTTTTCATTTTATCACTGTCGATGTTTTCTGTGTGTTTGTTCGAATAAAAATGTGCCGCCGCACACGCTTTGTATGAACTAAAAAAAAGTTTTTTTGATCGAGGATGTACTAAAAAAATTTTTTTAGATCGAGGATGTACTAAAAAAAATTTTTTTAGATCGAGGATGTACTGAAAAATTTTTTTCATATCAAGGATGTACTAAAAAAATTTTTTTAGCTCGAGGATGTACTAAAAAAATTTTTTTTGATCGAGGATGTACTAAAAAAATTTTTTTAGATCGAGGATGTACTAAAAAAATTTTTTTAGAACGAGGATGTACTAAAAAAAATTTTTTTTAGATCGAGGATGTACTAAAAAAATTTTTTTTGATCGAGGATGTACTAAAAAAAATTTTTTCATATCAAGGATGTACTAAAAAAATTTTTTTTAGATCAAGGATGTACTAAAAAAATTTTTTTTGATCGAGGATGTACTAAAAAAAATTTTTTCATATCAAGGATGTACTAAAAAATTTTTTTAGCTCGAGGATGTACTAAAAAAATTTTTTTAGATCGAGGATGTACTAAAAAAAATTTTTTTAGATCGAGGATGTACTGAAAAATTTTTTTCATATCAAGGATGTACTAAAAAAATTTTTTTTGATCGAGGATGTACTAAAAAAATTTTTTTTAAATCGAGGATGTACTCAAAAAATTTTTTTTCGATCGAGGATGTACTAAAAAAATTTTTTTAGATCGAGGATGTACTAAAAAAAATTTTTTTAGATCGAGGATGTACTGAAAAATTTTTTTCATATCAAGGATGTACTAAAAAAATTTTTTTAGCTCGAGGATGTACTAAAAAAATTTTTTTTGATCGAGGATGTACTAAAAAAATTTTTTTAGATCGAGGATGTACTAAAAAAATTTTTTTAGAACGAGGATGTACTAAAAAAAATTTTTTTTAGATCGAGGATGTACTAAAAAAATTTTTTTTGATCGAGGATGTACTAAAAAAAATTTTTTCATATCAAGGATGTACTAAAAAAATTTTTTTTAGATCAAGGATGTACTAAAAAAATTTTTTTTGATCGAGGATGTACTAAAAAAAATTTTTTCATATCAAGGATGTACTAAAAAATTTTTTTTTAGATCGAGGATGTACTAAAAAAATTTTTTTTGATCGAGGATGTACTAAAAAAATTTTTTTCATATCAAGGATGTACTAAAAAAATTTTTTTTGATCGAGGATGTACTAAAAAAATTTTTTTTAGATCGAGGATGTACTAAAAAAATTTTTTTAGATCGAGCATGTACTAAAAAAATTTTTTTTGATCGAGGATGTACTAAAAAAATTTTTTTTAGATCGAGGATGTACTAAAAAAATTTTTTTCATATCAAGGATGTACTACAAAAAATTGTTTTAGATCGAGGATGTACTAAAAAATTTTTTTTGATCTAGGATGTACTAAAAAAATTTTTTTTGATCGAGGATGTACTAAAAAAATTTTTTTCATATCAAGGATGTACTAAAAACATTTGTTTTAGATCAAGGATGTACTAAAAAAATTTTTTTTAGATCGAGGATGTACTAAAAAAAATTTTTTTAAACCAAGGATGTACTAAAAAAATTTTTTTCATATCAAGGATTTTGTTACAAATGACATTTTTCTAACGCTCTCGCGCCCACTAAGTGAATCGGTTCACTGAGTGAACCGGTTCAGAACCAACAGGGATTGGTATAAAGGGCGGAACGAGGTCCTGCGAGGCCTCTGTTTTCTTCGCTACAAATAAAAAGACCTCTTTAAAGCTTTTTTTCTGCTTCCCTGTCTACCTTGGAAGAATACCAAAAAAACGCCGTTTTTCTTTCTTTCCTCTTGCGTAATTGCATTCGCAACATTCTTTAAAGAGCTTTCTTAAATACGAAGAATATTCTAAAAGAGATATTCTTTAGCGAAGTTTCCGATAATTCCGTGCACTAGCCGCTTAGCTTCACTAAATTCAAACCCGCGTCTCCAAAAAAAGTCGCCGCGAACGTTCGTGAGACTCCCGAAGTAAAGCGTACACTCGAAAACGCGTAAGTAAATCTTCGGAGCGCCACGGGAACGGGAAACAAAAAAAAAGTGCCCGTGCATCGAGTTGGATCGAACCCCAAACTCGACCGTGCAGGTCATCGACATCGAAGCGAAGAATTGATGATGCTTCGCAAGCCGACGAAAACGGCTCGACGACCTGGAGAGGCTTGAGTTCGAAACCGCAAAAGGCAAGTCGAGAGCTCGAAGCCGTGGAACGCGAGTTAGAACTAACGCGCGAAATTCAGACGAGAGACAGAGCGGTCAACTCCGCCAACCGCCGGGCGTCCATAAAACAACGCAATGGCTGTCGGAGACATTGGCAAAATACACCTACTCTCAACGCGGAAACACTCAAAAACACTTCCGCGGATCAGGCGAATACCACACACACACACACACACACGGCTCGATCGCTAAATCACAGTTTCACGTATTTTAAACCAAAACCAAACACTGGCCGCTCGTTATCGCGCACTTTAAAAAGGTCCACGGAAGCCTGTGGATTCAGCGATGAGGAAAATATGTTAAGGCCCTCCGCGGATCGGCACTCGAAGCCGTGGCTACCGTCAGGGTGTGAGTGGGACGTTGCAGGTCCTTAAAAACCCCTTTTTGGAAGGCCAGACTTGCTCGATGGAGCGTTTGATCGAAAAGGTGAGAAGACCTTAGAAACCATGAGCAACCGTTCGGCTTAGCGGTACGAAACATGTGCGCACACTATCCGAGTTTCCGGGAGTTCCATAAAAAATATATGTGCTTGTTGAAGGAACTGACCACCCGATACGATTGCGTCTAGAATGCGGCCCGGAATACAAGCGGCCTGCTACCTGGCTAGCATCACTTCCTTCGGCACGATGGCACGAAAACCGTGAGTGCAAACCAAACAGTGCCTTTGCCCACGACATGCTCTGCTTAACGTCACTGCGCGGTTTAAAACGGAGGGAATACTATTTCAATATGACCCAGTGGTTCGTCAGCTTCGACCTTCGTCGATGACTGATGGCTTGTAGTTGTGAACTGAATTTCGAAAGGAGTTACCCAGCCGATTGTGCTTACAAAATGGACGGAAACATACGACAAGAGACGAAGCCGAGATCTCAGGAGAGTAGCCCGGAGGATCTCAGGCGATATCAGTCGCAGCCGGACAACAGGGCGTATGCCAAGTGTATGCCCCCTTATCAAGGGGGCGTCCCACACTGGCCACCTTATTCGAGAGAATGGCTCTCCTTCTCGATTCTCATCGGAACCGACAGCAGGCGGCTCAGAAAAAAAAACCACTAAAAAGCAGAAATTACGAGCCAATAGCGTGTCGAAAAGTCACGTTTAGGTTGGACCTGCAGCTGTGGTAGGTGATGAAACACTACACAAATCCCTAAACGAGTAATTCGCCATACAAATCGATCGCAAATGCGTCGCAAAAACACCAAATGTCCGCTGATGACGCGAGAGAGAGCGTTTTTATTACGTGTACGATTTACGAGATGAGCGTTCTATTGGCCGTCCAAACGTCCAAACGTGCAAGAGGTCAACCCTGTAGTCTCGTTCACAGCACCTTCTGCCTTATGTTGATGTTTGCGAAAGAAAGATTTTTTTTGTTCCTGTACCGCTCTTCGATATTGATTCATCATTGATCCATAATGCATGACTCGATCGTCTCACTACTATCGTCGAGTTCCTCCAACTTCGCTATCGCGGCGAAGAAATCTGCATAGTGTCTTTCGAGGCCCTAATATTTTCGACGGCAATTCTCTTCTTAAGCTGAACGGGGCTTTAATCTTTTTGTCCATGGTACGAACGAGTAACACAGCAGTGACACACGAAACGAAAACTTTGACGCACAATTTGAATCGCGATGGCGCACTATCGTAGGTCGTTGCCCTTGGTGCAGGGCGATACGTGATGGCGGTAAACGACGCGAACGATGCGTTGTTAGATTGGCTCTTGATGCAGAGCGATGAAAAGGTAAACTTCCGAAATCACGATCCGGCTCGAAGGACCAAAATGTGAGAAATTCTCACTAATGTACTGGCTGTGATGTTCAGAAAACTCACCGTTTTCGTGATCGTATAAACTGTCTATCCTCGGCGCTGTTTTGTTTGCTACTGTTTTATTCGTTTTTTTTTTTGAGAGTTCATTTTACCTAGTTCATTTTACGTTGCGCAAAAGTGCTCTAGTGCAGTTGTTTTTTTGGATTTTTTTGGATCGAGGATGTACTAAAAAATTTTTTTTAGATCGAGGATGTACTAAAAAAAATTTTTTTCACATCAAAGATGTACTAAAAAAATTTTTTCATATCAAGGATGTACTAAAAAAATTTTTTTAGATCGAGGATGTACTAAAAAAATTTTTTTAGATCGAGGATGTACTAAAAAATTTTTTTTAAATCGAGGATGTACTAAAAAAATTTTTTTAGATCGAGGATGTACTAGAAAAAATTTTTTTAGATCAAGGATGTACTAAAAAAATTTTTTTTAGATCGAGGATGTACTAAAAAAACTTTTTTAGATCGAGGATGTTCTAAAAAAATTTTTTTAGATCGAGGATGTACTAGAAAAATTTTTTTTAAATCGAGGATGTACTAAAAAATTTTTTTAGATCGAGGATGTACTAAAAATTTTTTTTTAGATCGAGGATGTACTAAAAAAATTTTTTTCATATCAAGGATGTACTAAAAAAATTTTTTTAGATCGAGGATGTACTAGAAAAATTTTTTTCATATCAAGGATGTACTAAATAAATTTTTTTTAGATCGAGGATGTACTTAAAAAATTTTTTTTTAGATCGAGGATGTACTAAAAAAATTTTTTTTGATCGAGGATGTATTAAAAAATTTTTTGTAGATCGAGGATGTACTAAAAAATTTTTTTTAGATCGAGGATGTACTAAAAAAATTTTTTTCATATCACGGATGTACTAAAAAAATTTTTTTCATATCAAGGATGTACTAAAAAAATTTTTTTTAGATCGAGGATGTACTAAAAAAATTTTTTTTGATCTAGGATGTACTAAAAAAATTTTCTTCAGATCGAGGATGTACTAAAAAAATTTTTTTAGATCGAGGATGTACTAAAAAAAATTTTTTCATATCAAGGATGTACTAAAAATTTTTTTTTTAGATCGAGGATGTACTAAAAAATTTTTTTTAGATCGAGGATGTACTAAAAAAATTTTTTTTGATCTAGGATGTACTAAAAAAATTTTTTTCATATCAAGGATGTACTAAAAAATTTTTTTTTAGATCGAGGATGTACTAAAAAATTTTTTTTAGATCGAGGATGTACTAAAAAAATTTTGTTTGATCGAGGATGTACTAAAACAAATTTTTTCATATCAAGGATGTACTAAAAAAATTTTTTTTGATCGAGGATGTACTAAAAAAAATTTTTTGATATCAAGGATGTACTAAAAAAATTTTTTTTAGATCGAGGATGTACTAAAAAAAATTTTTTGATATCAAGGATGTACTAAAAAAATTTTTTTTAGATCGAGGATGTACTAAAAAAAATTTTTTCATATCAAGGATGTACTAAAAAAATTTTTTTTAGATCGAGGATGTACTAAAAAATTTTTTTTAGATCGAGGATGTACTAAAAAAATTTTTTTTGATCGAGGATGTACTAAAAAAATTTTTTCATATCAAGGATGTACTAAAAAATTTTTTTTTAGATCGAGGATGTACTAAAAAAATTTTTTTTAGATCGAGGATGTACTAGAAAAATTTTTTTTTAGATCGAGGATGTACTAAAAAATTTTTTTTTAGATCGAGGATGTACTAAAAAATTTTTTTTAGATCGAGGATGTACTAAAAAAATTTTTTTTGATCGAGGATGTACTAAAACAAATTTTTTCATATCAAGGATGTACTAAAAAATTTTTTTTTAGATCGAGGATGTACTAAAAAATTTTTTTTAGATCGAGGATGTACTAAAAAAATTTTTTTTGATCGAGGATGTACTAAAAAAATTTTTTTCATATCAAGGATGTACTAAAAAATTTTTTTTTAGATCGAGGATGTACTAAAAAAATTTTTTTTGATCGAGGATGTACTAAAACAAATTTTTTCATATCAAGGATGTACTAAAAAATTTTTTTTTAGATCGAGGATGTACTAAAAAATTTTTTTTAGATCGAGGATGTACTAAAAAAATTTTTTTCATATCACGGATGTACTAAAAAAATTTTTTTCATATCAAGGATGTACTAAAAAAATTTTTTTTAGATCGAGGATGTACTAAAAAAATTTTTTTTGATCTAGGATGTACTAAAAAAATTTTCTTCAGATCGAGGATGTACTAAACAAATTTTTTTAGATCGAGGATGTACTAAAAATATTTTTTTTAGATCGAGGATGTACTAAAAAATTTTTTTTCATATCAAGGATGTACTAAAAAAATTGTTTTCATATCAAGGATGTACTAAAAAAATATGCAAATTGTACAAATTTGGACGGAGAATGAGTCCCCTTTGTTGTGTTTAGTTTTACTACCCTTGTGAGAAGGATCTGCTCCCGGTTTGAATCTCGACGATACGTGCGAGGGGCCATTGGTGTGGTTGGTAAAGATTCATCGAGAAGGATTACCAATCTACCATACTATACCTGGTATCGTGGGCTGGCTGGTAACGCATGATGTCTCTCTGCATTTCCTGCAAGTATTCCGTCGCCCAGAATGGCTCCAGAATCTCCGTAGCCCAGCACAGTCCGGAACAGGAACTGAGGTGCATTGAGGAACCGAATGAGAACGTGGGCTGGCGTAAGAGCGGCCAAATCGTTTTGGGTCGTCCGACATGGGCAACGGCGGACGTGAATTCATGGCAGCCTCCACTTGATGAAGGATGACAGTCTCGAGCTGCTCGAGATGGCGGTAAAGATGCCTCCCACAATCCGCCGAAGGTTTTAAGGGAGCCTTAGGAGAAGCGAAATGCCAGGTGAAGCCTTTGCCCGAGCACAGTCAGTGCCAATGGCTTTCTTTTGTTGTTCATCGTTGCAATGCCGCTAGAAATCCGGTGGTGTGGTGAGATCGCCAACGAGTTCCAGATGAACTGGCTTTCGTTGCAAAACACACACCAAAAATGCACAAGTAACTTTTCATTGCAGCCGCACGGCGATGATGCACTGGTTTTGAGGTTAAAATGGACCAGCGTAGTCCACTTACTACTCAAGTAACCTTTTTTTGGCTTTAACGTTAGCGATGTTCGCGATTCGAGCGCTTGTTTAACTCTTCCGATGATACATGGGAGTTTTTTCCTACACGTCCTTTGTCACTACAATCACACGGGGGTTTTGTATTTCTTCGACTGAGAGAGAGAGAGAGTAAAGGTTCAAGCGCATGATGCCGATCATTCTGGCGATCATGCAAAAAAGAAACACATGCGTCCCATTCACAGTTCAAAACACGAGCGCGAGACCCCGCGGCACAAGATTTGCAGCATGCCGTTCTTTTTTTGTGTGTTAGCACCGCCGTTGTAAGCTAAATTCCAACATTCCTTACATTGACCACGGAAGCGTTTTGCGAACATTTGCTCGATTATGCAGCAGCAGCAATACAATATGGCTACCGATCGTCTTACCGATATGCCGGACCTTCGAGCGAAAAACGTTCTCCACTCTCACGTGGGTTTTTTGGAAAACCACCTATAAAGCAAGTTATCGTCAGCATAAAGAGTCCGTCTTAAGTCAGCAGTCAGCAGTCACCTGTGAACATTATATTTTTGGACAGTGTTTCAATTATCCGAACTTTCTACGTAGTGACCGTGGCAGGACGATTGTGATGTGATTTTGTGATGTGGAATTTTTGGTTTCAAACATCCCGAGTGAAAAACCTAATAAATACAGTGAAAATGTGATGCAAGCAGCTCGGAAAATCATTACTAAATCCACCGCCAAACGCAAAAAAAAAAAATGGGGAAGACGAATTCAAAAATTATAAAAAAACGCGTTGATCCGCAAGTACAAATAGCGAATCAGCTAGAATCTCATGCTGAGATGCGCGAAAGTCATGAACAGAAACTGCTTATCATTCACCGAGGTATGATTATGTACACTATGTGTAAAAAAAAAATACACCCGTAAGGAAGCTTTACAGGCGGCCCAAATCTATGGCAAACTTTGAATGTTTTTGTAAATGAACCTGAAGACGAACTTTGCAAAGAGAATTTATTGAAGTGAAGTGATGAATAAACGAATTTGAACTCCGGGGGTAATAAACAGTACGGAAACAGTGAAAAAAGAAAACGAAAAAGAAGAACATTAAATCAAAAAACGAGCTCTCAGTGAAAAAGGGGTTACTGACCGGATGAGGGACGACAAATGCTATAAAGTACATTAACCCATACAATGACTAAATAGGGTGTAATAAAATAAGTAAAAAGTAAGGTTAATCATTAGTCAAACGTTAGAAGATTTGAGAAGCAGCTGTCGAGGAATTGTTGAAATTGCAAGCTAAGTTAAGAAAAAAATCCAAAAAACAAAAACATTCAAAACAAAAAACCTTATCAAGCTAAATATCAGCATGCAAGCGAACCTTTTATCGTGAAGTTGAATCCTTTTTTTAATTGAACACGAATCGAATATTCCTGTTCAAAAATGAGGATTTTTCATTAACTCTTCACCGGAAGCAGTTTTCGAATTGAAACTAAGTGAAAATAAGCAGAATATTGTCTTCATGGCGCCTGTTCAATCAGTCAAGCCGCTCCTTAAGCACCTTTTGATGTTAAAACAGCGACAGCACTTAGACAAAATTATGATGGGTTCTAACCTGACGGGTTAGCAGATTGAGTGGTAAAGCCCGTTCCGCCGTACCACCTAATGAAGAAGCATTCCAATGCCGTAAAATTAGCATGCAAAAGTGTGGAAAATCCAGGCTCAATCTTGTGCAAAACTTAGAGCTATCAAAAATAAGCGGGGAACCTGGAAACACTTTCGCAGAAATTAGCTAATTTGTACGAGGACAAATTAATACCAGTTGACGTAGCAAATCAAATGGCTCCTGAAGCTGGAGTTAATGCACTTATTAACGGTCTGTCCAGTGCCGAAGGTTAAAATTATACTAAAGGCCGGAGAATTCCAATCCGTCAAAAAGGCAATTCAAATTCCCGCCCATCCATTGGACGATTGCATTTTACCTGAGCCTTAAAAAACAGCACAGCACAGAACACCAGAGAATAAAGTCCATCGTTTTGGCTCTCTCGCAAGCCATTTGCGTTGTTGCACTCAGTTTGATTTGGCTGCGTTTTGGGTTGCCCCCCCTTACGAGTTTTCGCCCACGTTGACGGCCCAACTGGCGAGCGCCGAAAGCGCTGTGGTAGAGAAAGGGAAAGAGACAAAAAGATGATTTTCTAACGAAGCGAACGAAAGTGGGCTAGAGTTTCTCGGGCTTTGCACCTTCGCGCGTTTGTGGATTGAAGCAGAAGCAAAACTGGCGAAGAGTACGGGTTCAAGCTGAAGAGAAAAACTCTGAAAGTGCGCTGTTTCTTTTGGACAAAAAGGTCCGCATCATTGCAGAGAAAGCCGGACCGTTTAGGGAAAGGTGTTAGAAAATCATCCCGATTAGCGTTTGCATTTGTTTTGCTAATACTTTCTTTTATCCTATTTCATGTTTGCTGACTGTTTTTACGTGGAAATTATGTCGCACCACTGGAAATACCCGCTGATAAACCGTGAACTATCGTGCAATTGGGAACCGAGCCTCGCTCCATACAAATTGTATGAGCGGTGTTAGGGTTCCAGCCATTTCTGACAAAATTACGCGTACCGACAGAACAGAACCCATGTGTATATGTAGTAGTGAGGGCTTTTCGATCGAATGAACTCGAATGAATGCGCATAAGAGTTATGAAGGAGGGAAAGCGCAAGCAAGTTGCTGGAAATGAGTTACATATTTTGCTTTCGGAAATGCAGGAAAAGTATGTGATTTGATTTAAAAATAGATTTATCTTATAAATAAGAAATTATTTTTCCACAAATCCAAAAAGTTTTGAAACTTATATGTAAGCATAAATGTTGTTGTTATTGTTATTTATTTGAGAACGGCCTGGCCGTATTTATAGTAAGCATACATTTGTTATATAGATATACATATCAATATCGATATATTATACTAAAAATATATATTAATACATTAACATTACTCAATTGTTTATACATCAACTTATTACTTTTATTTGTTGTTATATGTACATTCCATTCTATCGTTCTATTCCATTGTTCTATCGTTTTCCCTAGTGCTGGTGGGCATCCCTTCATCAGGATTGCTTTGGGGGTTCGTCGTATTGAGCAGCAACTGCCCGAGTCAGCATGGATTGCATTTCAGCAAAAACAGCTGCTCTTCTCCTACCGTGTAATTGACGCAGTAAAGTTGCCAATGATAGGCACATTTGTGTTGATGCGTGAAATTTCTACTACGTTGAGGGGTTGTTATGAGTTGGGCTTGGTTGAGGTGGTTTCATTCATTGGGGATTGCAGATTGCAACTGATCGGCGTAGTTGAAGAACTTTCCCCAAGAAATGCTAAGAGGGGATAATACCAAAGCTTCGGTGTAAATATATATATATCTCTCACTCCGGAACCCCGATCGTTGCGACTCCTGGCATTTCTCGGCTTTTCTCGCTGATAGCTCTTCCGCAGGTTAGTTAGCTTCTTCCAAACATCGGATTCTGTAGCGCTCGGGTTAGCTTTAATAAGCACCGATTTGAAATCTGCAATAGCTCTCGCTTTATCTTCGCGATTCCCATATCGTCTATGCTTGATGTTCCAGATTTCTGGATCTGGAGTTCCAAACTTGAATAAATTCCGTTACGATTTCTTGGGTGCATTCAGTTTTGCTTCGTTTCTTATCACGTGCAAGAAGTATGATCTTCTGCAATGTAAGAAAAAGGGAATTTTCGACACACGAATAAAAGGGGTTAACCGCTCAAACTTCTCAATCAAAAAAAACGCTATTTAACTGCCTCTCGACTTACAACACTCACGTGATGAAGCACGTTAATACACGCAGCCAATCTAAACGCTGATGCTTTAAGCGTACACAAAATTACTTTCACAAATACAACTGTAATTACTTTGAAAAGTAGAAGCAAATCAAGCTATTTTTATTCGCAAATTCTGTCGGGCAGTTGTATTCACAACGGCCAGTATGCTACTGTTACTTTTTTTTTTGTGACCATCAATCGACTAATGTTTCCCGATGCCCCCTGTACTACTGTAGATAAGTACTGTCAAATCTAAATGTCAAAATTTAAATCCTTCTTTATTCAATCTAATTACTTTACCATTCATTGTTTCGTACATTCTTCGTACATGGCTCAACAAACGTCCTACAGAATAGGGTTGGATTTTGAGGGCTAACGGCTATAACCTTGCAGGCATATAGGCTTGAACGACTATACTTTTTGGGCATAGCCGAGCGTAAGCGCGAGCATCGTAATTGCGGCTCGAAGCTTGCGCTCACGGGCTTGCGTTCTCTTTACCTTTGAAAGAAAAACTGAGCTACAGAAATGAGAAATTGGAAGCGAAGCCAAGCACGCACGCAGCGTTTCCCGGTCGCGGTTGCAATTTTTGACGAGAAAAACCCGCAAAAATTCAAGCCTTTTTGAGAGCCTCCGTCGTGAGTTTTTTTTTGAGTGATTCCTGGCAGTAGCTACTGCTATTCCGCGCTTGTGAGGTTTAATGTTTTATTTTGATCAACGATCGCACGATGTGGACGCATGATTACGGTACGAGGTGTGATATTTTGACCAGCGGAATAGACCAAAACACGCATGAAATCACACCAAACACCGCAAACCATATCGTAAGTTGGGATTAGTTATGGAAAACGATAGCTCGATTCAGATGAAAAATAATTTTATTTATTTTTCTTCTCGGTTTGGACAACACGTCCTCACACGGCTGAACCTCACAATCGAACTCAACTCGGCCTGTCTCTGCTCTTCGTTTATATATGGAAGTCTTGATAAGGTTTTGATCGCGTTCGATCCTGTCTGTTCTTTAGAATTTCCGCTCGCAATAGCCCTAACATCCGTTGGGGTGCACATGATCTTGACTCTCTCATGGCTTCCGTTGGGGAAGAACTCGATCTTGACTCTCTTGAATTCAATATTGCTGAAAGGGAAACTGTGTTAGTCTGAAGTGTCTTGTACCGGTTTCGATATAGATCACTACTCGATCTCGGTGTGGCTAACTGTGGTAGTCGCTCGTAAGCGCTGGCGGGCCTCTGGAAGCTTGGAAGTTGAACTCCGTCATCACCGGGAAGTGGTCAGAGTCCCTCTCGTCAACTGTAGCTGGCTTCGCTATGGTAACATTGGTTAGGAACAGGTCCAGGGTGCTTGAGCTGCCGTGGCACGAAATGAGTGTTGGTGTGTCCGGAAACTCGATGTTGTAGTGACCATTCTGGGAGTGGTCGAGCAGGAGCTGGCCATTTACGTTCTGGCGCGGGTTGTTCCAGGCCCGATGTCTGGCATTGAGGTCTCCCCCAAGCAGAAACCGGGCATTGGTCCTTGAGATGGTGTTTAGGTCCCGCTTGAATGCATCATCTAGCGTCGTTGGAACGACGGCATTGTGCTGCGCAATAGGCTGCGAAGATTTTCAGCTCGCCAGCAGTGCTGAGTGCACCTCGGCACCGATAGCTTCGATGACAGTCGTCTTCAGGAACTTGAGAAGGGGGTGTAACGAATGCCACGCCGAATAGCAATGGCCACTTCACCACCTCGTGAGCCTATCCTGTCAAGACGCAGTAACTGGAAGCCGGCAATGAACGGATTGTCCGCCGGCTTGAGATGTGTCTCCGTGATGAGGGCCACATCAATCCGCAGTCTCTGCAGGAAGTCAGACAATTTGCCTCGAAGCGATCGGGCGTTCCATGTTACTACTACGAGAGGCTTACTATCCATATAAGATAGCAAACTCTGTGATGACTGCTATTTGGTCGAAAAGGCTGCGGCAAGTACGAAGCCTAGCGACTATCTGACGGTGGATCTCGACCAGCGTCTTTCTGTCGTACTGGGGATCATCTGTTGTAGAGGGAATAGGGATTTCCTTCGACGTCTTCAAAGCTTCCACATAGGGCTTGGTAGGCATCGTAGATCGAGGATGTACTAAAAAATCTTTTTTAGATCGAGGATGTACTAAAAAATTTTTTTTTAGATCGAGGATGTACTAAAAAAATTTTTTTAGATCGAGGATGTACTAAAAAAATTTTTTTTAAATCGAGGATGTACTAAAAAAATTTTTTTAGATCGAGGATGTACTAAAAAAATTTTTTTTAGATCGAGGATGTACTAAAAAATTTTTTTTAAATCGAGGATGTACTAAAAAAAATTTTTTCATATCAAGGATGTACTAAAAAAATTTTTTTTAGATCGAGGATGTACTAAAAAAATTTTTTTTAGATCGAGGATGTACTAAAAAAATTTTTTTCATATCAAGGATGTACTAAAAAATTTTTTTTTAGATCGAGGATGTACTAAAAAAAATTTTTTCATATCAAGGATGTACTAAAAAATTTTTTTTTAGATCGAGGATGTACTAAAAAAATTTTTTTTGATCGAGGATGTACTAAAAAAATTTTTTTAGATCGAGGATGTACTAAAAAAATTTTTTTCATATCAAGGATGTACTAAAAAATTTTTTTTTAGATCGAGGATGTACTAAAAAAATTTTTTTTGATCGAGGATGTACTAAAAAACTTTTTTTGATCGAGGATGTTCCAGAAAAAAATTTTTTCATATCAAGGATGTACTAAAAAAATTTTTTTTAGATCCAGGATGTACTAAACAAATTTTTTTTGATCGAGGATGTACTTAAAAATTTTTTTTTAGATCGAGGATGTACTAAAAAAATTTTTTTAGATCGAGGATGTACTAAAAAAAATTTTTTCATATCAAGGATGTACTATAAAATTTTTTTTTAGATCGAGGATGTACTAAAAAAATTTTTTTTGATCGAGGATGTACTAAAAAAATTTTTTTCATATCAAGGATGTACTAAAAAATTTTTTTTTAGATCGAGGATGTACTAAAAAATTTTTTTTAGATCGAGGATGTACTAAAAAATTTTTTTTTGATCGAGGATGTACTAAAAAAATTTTTTTCATATCAAGGATGTACTAAAAAAATTTTTTTTAGATCGAGGATGTACTAAAAAAATTTTTTTTAGATCGAGGATGTACTAAAAAAATTTTTTTTTGATCGAGGATGTACTAAAAAAATTTTTTAGATCGAGGATGTACTAAAAAAATTTTTTTCATATCAAGGATGTACTAAAAAAATTTTTTTTAGATCGAGGATGTACTAAAAAAATTTTTTTTAGATCGAGGATGTACTAAAAAAATATGCAAATTTTACAAATTGGACGGAGAATGAGTCCCTTTGTTGTGTTTAGTTTTACTACCCTTGTGAGAAGGATCTGCTCCCGGTTTGAATCTCGACGATACGTGCGAGGGGCCATTGGTGTGGTTGGTAAAGATTCATCGAGAAGGATTACCAATCTACCATACTATACCTGGTATCGTGGGCTGGCTGGTAACGCATGGTGTCTCTCTGCATTTCCTGCAAGTATTCCGTCGCCCAGAATGGCTCCAGAAGCTCCGTAGCCCAGTACAGTCCGGGACAGGAACTGAGGTGCATTGAGGAACCGATGAGAAAGTGGGCTGGCGTAAGAGCGACCAAATCGTTTTGGGTCGTGCGACATGGGCAACGGCGGACGTGAATTCATGGCAGCCTCTGCTTGATGAAGGATGACAGTCTCGAGCTGCTCCGAGATGGCGGTAAAGATGCCTCCCACAATCCGCCGAAGTTTTTAAGGGAGCCTTAGGAGAAGCGAAATGCCAGGTGAAGCCTTTGCTCGAGCACAGTCTGTGCCAATGGCTTTGTTTTGTTGTTCATCGTTGCAATGCCGCTAGAAATCCGGTGGTGTGGTGAGATCGCCAACGAGTTCCAGATGAACTGGCTTTCGTTGCAAAACACACACCAAAAATGCACCAGTAACTTTTCATTGCAGACCGCACGGCGATGATGCACTGGTTTTGAGGTTAAAATGGACCAGCGTAGTCCACTTACTACTCAAGTAACCCTTTTTTTTGGCTTTAACGTTAGCGATGTTCGCGATTCGAGCGCTTTTTTAACTCTTCTGATGATACATTGGAGTTTTTTCCTACACGTCCTTTGTCACTACAATCACACGAGGGTTTTGTATTTCTTCGACTGAGAGAGAGAAAAAAGAGGTTCAAGCGCATGATGCCGATCATTCTGGCTCATTGCAAAAAAGAAACACATGCGTCCCATTCACAGTTCAAAACACGAGCGAGAGACTCCGCGGCACAAGATTTGCAGCTTGCCGTTTTTTTTGTGTGTTAGCACCGCCGTTGTAAGCTAAATTCCAACTTTCCTTACATTGACCACGGAAGCGTTTTGCGAACATTTGCTCGATTATGCAGCAGCAGTAATACAACATGGCTACCGATCGTCTTACCGATATGCCGGACCTTCGAGCGAAAAACGTGCTCCACTCTCATGTGGTTTTTTTGGAAAACCACCTATAAAGCAAGTTATCGTCAGCATAAAGCGTCAGTCTTAAGTCAGCAGTCAGCAGTGCACCTGTGAACATTATATTTTTGGACAGTGTTTCAATTATCCGAACTTTCTACGTGGTGACCTGCCACAGGACGATGTGTGCTTTTGTGATGTGGAATTTTTGGTTTCAAACATCCCGAGTGAAAACCCTAATAAATACAGTGAAAATGTGATGCAAGCAGCTCAAGGAAAATAATTACTAAATCCACCGCCAAACGCAAAAAATGGGGAAAACGAATTCAAAAATTATAAAAAAACGCGGTGATCCGCAAGTACAAATAGCGAATCAGCTAGAATCTCATGCTGAGATGCGTGAAAGTCATGAACAGAAACTGCTAATCATTCACCTACGTATGACTTTGTACACTTTGTACAAAAAAAAAAAATAGCACCCGTAAGGAAGCTTTAAAGGCGGCCCAAATCTATGGCAAACTTTGAATGTTTTTGTAAATGAACCGAAAGACGAACTTTGTAAAGAGAATTTATTGAAGTGAAGCGATGAGTAAATGAATTTGAACTCCAGGGGTAATAAACAGTACGGAAACAGTGAAAAAAGAAAAAGAAAAAGGTGAACATTAAATCAAAAAACGAGCTCTCAGTGAAAAGGGGTTACTGACCGGATGAGGGACGACAAATGCTATAAAGTACATTAACCCATACAATGACTAAATAGGGTGTAATAAAATAAGTAAAAAGTAAGGTTAATGATTAGTCAAACGTTAGAAGATTTTAGAAGCAGCTGTCGAGGAATTGTTGAAATTGCAAGCTAAGTGAAAAAAAAAATCCAAAAAACAAAAACATTCAAAACAAAAAACCTTATCAAGCTACATATCAGTATGCAGCCGAACCTTTTATCGTGAAGTTGAATCCTTTTTTCGTTGAACACGAATCCAATGTTCCGATTCAAAAATTAGGAATTTTCATTCAATCTTCACCGGAAGCAGTTTTCGAATTGAAACTAAGTGAAAATAAGCAGAATATTGTAACCATGGGCGCCTGTTCAATCAGTCAAGCCGCTCCTCAAGCACCTTTTGATGTTAAAACAGCCACAGCACTTAGACAAAATTATGATGGGTTCTAACCTGACGGGTTAGCAGATTGAGTGGTAAAGCCCGTTCCGCCATACCACCTAATGAAGAAACATTCCAATGCCGTAAAATTAGCATGCAAAAGTGTGGAAAATCCAGGCTCAATCTTGTGCAAAACTTAGAGCCATCAAAAATAAGCGGGGAACCTGGAAACACTTTCGCAGAAATTATCTAATTTGTACGAGGACAAATTAATACCAGTTGACGTAGCAAATCAAATGGTACTACTAAAGCTGGAGTTAATGCACTTATTAACGGTCTATCCAGTGCCGAAGTTTAAAATTATAGTAAACGCCGGAGAATTCCAATCCGTCAAACAGGCAATTCAAATTCCCGCCCATCCATTCGACGATTGCATTTTACCTGAGCCTTAAAAAACCAGCCCAGCACCAGAACACCAGAGAATAAAGTCCATCGTTTTGGCTCTCGTTTGGAAAAGATGATTTTCTACCTACCTACCTACATTCACCGGTTTTTGAGCTGATTTTGGGTGATTTTTTCACCCGCCTGTGGCTGCACGAAGCGAACGAAAGTGGGCTAGAGTTTCTCCGGCTTTGCACCTTCGCGCATTTGTGGATTGAAGCAGAAGCAAAACTGGCGAAGAGTACGGGTTCAAGTGCAAGAGAAAAACTCTGAAAGTGCGCTGTTTCTTTTGGACAAAAAGGTCCGCATCATTGCAGAGCAAAGCCGGACCGTTTAGGGAAAGGTGTTAGAAAATCATCCCGATTAGCGTTTGCATTTGTTTTGCTAATACTTTCTTTTATCCTATTGCATGTTTGCTGACTGTTTTTACGTGGAAATTATGTCGCACCACTGGAAATACCTGCTGATAAACCGTGAACTATCGTGCAATTGGGAACCGAGCCTCGCTCCATACAAATTGTATGAGCGGTGTTAGAGTTCCAGCCGTTTCCGACAAAAGTACGTGTACCGACAGAACAGAACCCATGTGTATATGTAGTAGTGAGGGCTTTTCGATCGAATGAACTCGAATGAATGCGCATAAGAGTTTGAAGGAGGAAAAAAGCAAGCAAGTTGCTGGAAATGAGTTACATATTTTGCTTTCGGAAATGCAGGAAAAGTATGTGATTTGATTTAAAAATAGATTTATCTTTTAAATAAGAAATTATTTTTCCACAAATCCAAAAAGTTTTGAAACTTATATTGAGAACTTATTTGAGA
Organism: Anopheles nili; assembly: GCF_943737925.1. Taxonomy (NCBI): domain Eukaryota; kingdom Metazoa; phylum Arthropoda; class Insecta; order Diptera; family Culicidae; genus Anopheles; species Anopheles nili. The sequence continues at coordinate 45,771 of NW_026525551.1, forward strand.
ACGGCCTGGCCGTATTTATAGTAAGCATACATTTGTTTTATAGATATACATATCAATATAGATATATTATACTAAAAATATATATTAATACATTAACATTACTCAGTTATATATACATCAACTTATTACTTTTATTTGTTGTTATATGTACATTCCATTCTATCGTTCTATTCCATTGTTCTATCGTTTTCCCTAGTGCTGGTGGGCATCCCTTCATCAGGATTGCTTTGGATTTGGATTGCGTCGTATTGAGCAGCAACTGCCCGAGTCAGCATGGATTGCATTTCAGCAAAAACAGTTACTCTTCTCCTACCGTGTAATTGACGCAGTAAAGTTGCCAATGATAGGCACATTTGTGTTGATTCGTGAAATTTCTACTACGTTGAGGGGTTGTTATGAGTTGGGCTTAGTTGAGGTGGTTTCATTCATTGGGGATTGCAGATTGCAACTGATCGGTGTAGTTGAAGAACTTTCCCCAAGAAATGCTAAGAGGGGATAATACCAAAGCTTCGGTGTATATATATTTATCTATCACTCCGGAACCCCGATCGTTGCGACTCCTGGCATTTCTCGGCTTTTCTCGCTGATAGCTCTTCCGCAGGTTAGTTAGCTTCTTCCAAACATCGGATTCTGTAGCGCTCGGGTTAGCTTTAATAAGCACCGATTTTAAATCTGCAATAGCTCTCGCTTTATCGTCGCGATTCCCATATCGTCTATGCCTTGATGTCCCAGATTTCTGGATCTGGAGTTCCAAACTTGAATAAATTGCGTTACGATTTCTTGGGTGTATTCAGTTTTGCTTCGTTTCTTATCACGTGCAAGAAGTATGATCTTCTGCAATGTAAGAAAAAGGGAATTTTCGACACACGAATAAAAGGGGTTAACTTCTCAAACTTCTCAATCAAAAAAAAAAACGCTATTTAACTGCCTCTCGACTTACAACACTCACGTGATGATGCTTTAAGCGTACACAAAATTACTTTCACAAATACAACTGTAATTACTTTGAAAAGTAGAAGCAAATCAAGCTATTTTTATTCGCAAATTCTGTCGGGCAATATTCACAACGGCCAGTATGCTACTGTTACTTTTTTTTTGTGACCATCAATCGACTAATGTTTCCCGATGCCCCCTGTACTACTGTAGATAAGTACTGTAAAATCTAAATGTCAAAATTTAGATCCTTCTTTATTCAATCTAATTACTTTACCATTCATTGTTTCATACATTCTTCGTACGTGGCTCAACAAACGTCCTACAGAATAGGGTTGGATTTTGAGGGCTAACGGCTATAACCTTGCAGGCATATAGGCTTGAACGACTATACTTTTTGGGCATAGCCGAGCGTAAGCGCGAGCATCGTAATTGCGGCTCGAAGCTTGCGCTCACGGGCTTGCGTTCTCTTTACCTTTGAAAGAAAAACTGAGCTACAGAAATGAGAAATTGGAAGCGAAGCAAAGCACGCACGCAGCGTTTTCCGGCCGCGGTTGCAATTTTGACGAGAAAAACCCGCAAAAATTCAAGCCTTTTTGAGAGCCTCCGTCGTGAGTTTCTTTTGAGTGATTCCTGGCAGTAGGGCTGCTATTCCGCGCTTGTGAGGTTATGTTTTATATTTGATCAGCGATCGCACGATGTGGACGCATGATTACGGTACCAGAGCATGATATTTTGACCAGCGGAATAGACCAAAACACGCATGAAATCACACCAAACACCGCAAACCATATCGAAAGTTGGGATTAGTAATGGAAAACGATAGCTCGATTCAGATAAAAAAATAATTTTATTTATTTTTTTTCTCGGTTTGGACAACACGTCCTCACACGGCTGAACCTCACAATCGAACTCCTCTCGGCCTGTCTCTGATCTTCGTTTATATATGGAAGTCTTGATAAGGTTTTGATCGCGTTCGATCCTGTCTGTTCTTTAGAATTTCCGCTCGCAATAGCCCTAACATCACGTTGGGGAGAACTCGATCTTGACTCTCTCATGGCTTCCGTTGGGGGAGAACTCGATCTTGACTTTCTCATGGCTTCCGTTGGGGGAGAACTCGATCTTGACTCTCTTGAATTCAATATTGCTGAAAGGTAAACTGTGTTAGTCTGAAGTGTCCTGTACCGGTTTCGATACAGATCACTTCTCGATCTCGGTGTGGCTAACTATGGTAGTCGCTCTTAAGCGCTGGCGGGCCTCTGGAAGCTTGGAAGTTGAACTCCGTCATCACCGGGAAGTGGTCAGAGTCCCTCTCGTCAACTGTAGCTGGCTTCGCTATGGTAACATTGGTCAGGAACAGGTCCAGGGTGCTTGAGCTGCCGTGGCACGAAATGAGTGTTGGTGTGTCCGGAAACTCGATGTTGTAGTGACCATTCTGAGAGTGGTCGAGCAGGAGCTGACCATTTACGTTCTGGCGCGGGTTGTTCCAGGCCCGATGTCTGGCATTGTGGTCTCCCCCAAGCAGAAACCGGGCATTGGTCCTTGAGATGGTGTTTAGGTCCCGCTTGAATGCATCATCTAGCGTCGTTGGAACGACGGCATTGTGCTGCGCAATAGGCTGCGAAGATTTTCAGCTCGCCAGCAGTGCTGAGTGCACCTCGGCACCGATAGCTTCGATGACAGTCGTCTTAAGGAGCTTGAGAAGGGGGTGTAACGAATGCCACGCCGGATAGCAATGGCCACTTCACCACCTCGTGAGCCTATCCTGTCAAGACGCAGTAACTGGAAGCCGACAATGAACGGATTGTCCGCCGGCTTGAGATGTGTCTCCGTGATGAGGGCCACATCAATCCGCAGTCTCTGCAGGAAGTCAGACAATTTGCCTCGAAGCGATCGGGCGTTCCATGTTACTACTACGAGAGGCTTACTATCCATATAAGATAGCAAACTCTGTGATGACTGCTATTTGGTCGAAAAGGCTGCGGCAAGTACGAAGCCTAGCGACTATCTGACGGTGGATCTCGACCAGCGTCTTTCTGTCGTACTGGGGATCATCTGTTGTAGAGGGAATAGGGATATCCTTCGACGTCTGCAAAGCTTCCACATAGGGCTTGGTAGGCATAGTAGATCGAGGATGTACTTAAAAAAATTTTTTTAGATCGAGGATGTACTAAAAAAATTTTTTAAGATCAAGGATGTACTAAAAAAATTTTTTTTAGATCGAGGATGTACTAAAAAATTTTTTTAGATCGAGGATGCACTAAAAAAATTTTTTTAGATCGAGGATGTACTAAAAAAAGTTTTTTAGATCGAGGATGTACTAAAAATATTTTTTATAGATCGAGGATGTACTAAAAAATTTTTTTTAGATCGAGGATATACTAAAAAAATTTTTTTAGATCGAGGATGTACTAAAAAAATTTTTTTTTATCGAGGATGTACTAAAAAAAGTTTTTTAGATCGAGGATGTACTAAAAAAATTTTTTTTAGATCGAGGATGTACTTAAAAAAATTTTTCTAGATCGAGGATGTACTAACAAAATTTTTTTCATATCAAGGATGTACTAAAAAAATTTTTTTTTGATCGAGGATGTACTAAAAAAATTTTTTTCATATCAAGGATGTACTAAAAAAACATTTTTTAGATCGAGGATGTACTAAAAAAATTTTTTTAGATCGAGGATGTACTAAAAAAATTTTTTCATATCAAGAATGTACTAAAAAAATTTTTTTTTGATCGAGGATGTACTAAAAAAATTTTTTTTGATCGAGGATGTACTAAAAAAATTTTTTTAGATCGAGGATGTACTAAAAAAATTTTTTTAGATCGAGGATGTACTAAAAAAATTTTTTTAGATCGAGGATGTACTAAAGAAATTTTTTTTGATCGAGGGTGTACTAAAAAAATTTTTTTAGATCGAGGATGTACTAAAAAAATTTTTTTAGATCGAGGATGTACTAAAAAAATTTTTTTTGATCGAGGATGTACTAAAAAAATTTTTTTAGATCGAGGATGTTCTAAAAAAATTTTTTTCAGATCGAGGATGTACTAAAACATTTTTTTAGATCGAGGATGTACTAAAAAAATTTGTTTTAGATCGAGGATGTACTAAAAAAAAATTTTTTAGATCGAGGATGTACTAAAAAAATTTTTTTAGATCGAGGATGTACTAAAAACATTTTTTCATATCAAGGATGTACTAAAAAATTTTTTTTTAGATCGAGGATGTACTAAAAAAATTTTTTTGATCTAGGATGTACTAAAAAAATTTTTTTTAGATCGAGGATGTACTAAAAAATTTTTTTAGATCGAGGATGTACTAAAAAAAATTTTTTCATATCAAGGATGTACTAAAAAATTTTTTTTTAGATCGAGGATGTACTAAAAAAATTTTTTTAGATCGAGGATGTACTAAAAAAATTTTTTTAGATCGAGGATGTACTAAAAAAAATTTTTTCATATCAAGGATGTACTAAAAAACTTTTTTTTAGATCGAGGATGTACTAAAAAAATTTTTTTTGATCGAGGATGTACTAAAAAAATTTTTTCATATCAAGGATGTACTAAAAAAATTTTTTTTAGTTCAAGGCTGTACTAAAAAAATTTTTTTTGATCTAGGATGTACTAAAAAATTTTTTTTTGATCGAGGATGTACTAAAAAAATTTTTTTAGATCGAGGATGTACTAAAAAAATTTTTTTAGATCGAGGATGTACTAAAAAAAATTTTTTCATATCAAGGATGTACTAAAAAAATTTTTTTTGATCGAGGATGTACTAAAAAAATTTTTTTCATATCAAGGATGTACTAAAAAAATTTTTTTTAGATCGAGGATGTACTAAAAAAATTTTTTTTGATCGAGGATGTACTAAAAAAAATTTTTTTGATCGAGGATGTACTAAAAAAATTTTTTTCATATCAAGGATGTACTAAAAACATTTGTTTTAGATCGAGGATGTACTAAAAAAATTTTTTTAGATCTAGGATGTACTAAAAAAATTTTTTTTAGATCGAGGATGTACTAAAAAAATTTTTTTAGATCGAGGATGTACTGAAAAAATTTTTTTTGATCAAGGATGTACTAAAAAAATTATTTTTAAGTCGAGGATGTACTAAAAAATTTTTTTAGATCGAGGATGTACTAAAAAAATTTTTTTTAAATCGAGGATGTACTAAAAAAAATTTTTTAGATCGAGGATGTACTAAAAAAAATTTTTTCATATCAAGGATGTACTAAAAAAATTTTTTTAGATCGAGGATGTACTAAAAAAATTTTTTTTAAATCGAGGATGTACTAAAAAAATTTTTTTAGATCGAGGATGTACTAAAAAAATTTTTTTTAGGTCGAAGATGTACTAAAAAAATTTTTTTAGATCGAGGATGTACTAAAAAAATTTTTTTTAGGTCGAGGATGTACTAAAAAAATTTTTTTAGATCGAGGATGTACTAAAAAAATTTTTTTTAGGTCGAGGATGTACTAAAAAAATTTTTTTAGATCTAGGATGTACTAAAAAAATTATTTTTAGATCGAGGATGTACTAAAAAAATTTTTTTCATTTCAAGGATGTACTAAAAAATTTTTTTTTAGATCGAGGATGTACTAAAAAATTTTTTTTTGATCGAGGATGTACTAAAAAAATTTTTTTTGATCAAGGATGTACTAAAAAAATTTTTTTTGATCTAGGATGTACTAAAAAAATTTTTTTTAGATCGAGGATGTACTAAAAAAATTTTTTTTTGATCGAGGATGTACTAAAAAAAGTTTTTAGATCAAGGATGTACTAAAAAAAATTTTTTCATATCAAGGATGTACTAAAAAATTTTTTTTAGATCGAGGATGTACTAAAAAAATTTTTTTTGATCGAGGATGTACTAAAAAAATTTTTTTTAGATCGAGGATGTACTAAAAAAATTTTTTTTGATCGAGGATGTACTAAAAAAAATTTTTTCATATCAAGGATGTACTAAAAAATTTTTTTTTAGATCGAGGATGTACTAAAAAAATTTTTTTTGATCTAGGATGTACTAAAAAAATTTTTTTTTGATCGAGGATGTACTAAAAAAATTTTTTTAGATCGAGGATGTACTAAAAAAATTTTTTTCATATCAAGGATGTACTAAAAAATTTTTTTTTAGATCGAGGATGTACTAAAAAAATTTTTTTTGATCAAGGATGTACTAAAAAAATTTTTTTTAGATCGAGGATGTACTAAAAAAATTTTTTTTGATCGAGGATGTACTAAAAAAATTTTTTTAGATCGAGGATGTACTAAAAAAATTTTTTTAGATCGAGGATGTACTAAAAAAATTTTTTTTAGAGCGAAGATGTACTAAAAAAATTTTTTTAGATCGAGGATGTACTAAAAAAATTTTTTTTAGATCGAGGATGTACTAAAAAAATTTTTTCATATCAAGGATGTACTAAAAAATTTTTTTTTAGATCGAGGATGTACTAAAAAAATTTTTTTTTGATCGAGGATGTACTAAAAAGATTTTTTTAGATCTAGGATGCACTAAAAAATTTTTTTTTGAGATCGAGGATGTACTAAAAAATTTTTTCATATCAAGGATGTACTAAAAAAATTTTTTTTAGATCGAGGATGTACTAAAAAAAATTTTTTTTGATCGAGGATGTACTAAAAAGATTTTTTTAGATCGAGGATGTACTAAAAAAATTTTTTTAGATCGAGGATGTATTAAAAAAATTTTTTTAGATCGAGGATGTACTAAAAAAATTTTTTTTTGATCGAGGATGTACTTAAAAAATTTTTTTAGATCGAGGATGTACTAAAAAAATTTTTTTAGATCGAGGATGTATTAAAAAAATTTTATTTCGATCGAGGATGTACTAAAAAAATTTTTTTAGATCGAGGATGTACTAAAAAAATTTTTTTTAGATCGAGGATGTACTAAAAAAATTTTTTTAGATCGAGGATGTACTAAAAAAATTTTTTTTAAATCGAGGATGTACTAAAAAAATTTTTTTAGATCGTGGATGTACTAAAAATTTGTTTTTTAGATCGAGGATGTACTAAAAAATTTTTTTAGATCGAGGATGTACTAAAAAAATTTTTTTTAGATCGAGGATGTATCTAAAAAAAATTTTTTTCATATCAAGGATGTACTAAAAAAATTTTTTTTTGATCGAGGATGTACTAAAAAAATTTTTTTTAGATCGAGGATGTACTAAAAAATTTTTTTTAGATCGAGGATGTACTAAAAAAATTTTTTTTGATCGAGGATGTACTAAAAAAATTTTTTTTAGATCGAGGATGTACTAAAAAAATTTTTTTTGATCGAGGATGTACTAAAAAAAATTTTTTCATATCAAGGATGTACTAAAAAATTTTTTTTTAGATCGAGGATGTACTAAAAAAATTTTTTTTGATCTAGGATGTACTAAAAAAATTTTTTTTTGATCGAGGATGTACTAAAAAAATTTTTTTAGATCGAGGATGTACTAAAAAAATTTTTTTCATATCAAGGATGTACTAAAAAATTTTTTTTTAGATCGAGGATGTACTAAAAAAATTTTTTTTGATCAAGGATGTACTAAAAAAATTTTTTTTAGATCGAGGATGTACTAAAAAAATTTTTTTTGATCGAGGATGTACTAAAAAAATTTTTTTAGATCGAGGATGTACTAAAAAAATTTTTTTAGATCGAGGATGTACTAAAAAAATTTTTTTTAGAGCGAAGATGTACTAAAAAAATTTTTTTAGATCGAGGATGTACTAAAAAAATTTTTTTTAGATCGAGGATGTACTAAAAAAATTTTTTCATATCAAGGATGTACTAAAAAATTTTTTTTTAGATCGAGGATGTACTAAAAAAATTTTTTTTTGATCGAGGATGTACTAAAAAGATTTTTTTAGATCTAGGATGCACTAAAAAATTTTTTTTTGAGATCGAGGATGTACTAAAAAATTTTTTCATATCAAGGATGTACTAAAAAAATTTTTTTTAGATCGAGGATGTACTAAAAAAAATTTTTTTTGATCGAGGATGTACTAAAAAGATTTTTTTAGATCGAGGATGTACTAAAAAAATTTTTTTAGATCGAGGATGTATTAAAAAAATTTTTTTAGATCGAGGATGTACTAAAAAAATTTTTTTTTGATCGAGGATGTACTTAAAAAATTTTTTTAGATCGAGGATGTACTAAAAAAATTTTTTTAGATCGAGGATGTATTAAAAAAATTTTATTTCGATCGAGGATGTACTAAAAAAATTTTTTTAGATCGAGGATGTACTAAAAAAATTTTTTTTAGATCGAGGATGTACTAAAAAAATTTTTTTAGATCGAGGATGTACTAAAAAAATTTTTTTTAAATCGAGGATGTACTAAAAAAATTTTTTTAGATCGTGGATGTACTAAAAATTTGTTTTTTAGATCGAGGATGTACTAAAAAATTTTTTTAGATCGAGGATGTACTAAAAAAATTTTTTTTAGATCGAGGATGTATCTAAAAAAAATTTTTTTCATATCAAGGATGTACTAAAAAAATTTTTTTTTGATCGAGGATGTACTAAAAAAATTTTTTTTAGATCGAGGATGTACTTAAAAAATTTTTTTAGATCGAGGATGTACTAAAAAAAATTTTTTCATATCATTTCTTATCAGGCGCTAACGACCGCTTGGCGGTCTTGGCCTGCTCCAGGAGAAACCGGAACCGCTCGCGGTCGAGCGCCGTCACCTGCCAATCGTTGATCCGCGGGCCTTTTAGGCGGACGCATCCACGCCATCACTCCATCTCAGTTTGGGCCTACCACGCCTCCTCTGTCCATGTGGGCCCAAGCCTAAAAACAACAATAACAAATAGGAATAAGAAAATTCATGTACCTAAACAATTTTACCTATCCCTAAACTCCCAACTCTTCATCATACCAAACGGCAACAAGTATATCTATGATTTAAAAGAATTGCAAGAAGATAACGGCGAATGTTTCCCAGCCCTTCTACGAGGACAGCAAGCAGCGTGTGATTTTGTAGCGAACCCAACAAAATTCGAAATTATCCATCTAGACATGATGCACATTCCTATCAACTCAGCCGTTGAATTTACAATAAAAACCACATGCGGTCTAAAGAAGAGAAATCTGACAGGCTCGTTTCTCCTGTCATACAAATCTTGTGAAATATTCCTGAATGAGGAAGAGATTTCAAATAACAAAACAGAACTACATGGATCACCGCTGAATCTCCCCATCTATGGCTTAAACGTTACATCAGTAAACAACGTGCTAAACCCCAATCTCGAACATCTCTATTCAATACATGTGGAACTTAGGAAAGAGATGCATCAAATTCGATTAGAATCGAAGAGCTTCACTTGGAACGGTTGGTCTATAACCAGTTTAGCAAGTACACCGATAATGCTATTGATTGTTATTTGTGTATACCTAATCATCAGAAAGCAAAAACGAACAGTCATAAACATCCGAGGACAGCCTACTTCTAAAACTACATCAGATCAACCCGAACAAGAAATCCAGACCGATACCATTAAACCGCCGGCGATGATGGCAGTTTTTCGGACGGAGCCTTAAAATTTAAGGAGGGGCGAGTTATCATCGTATCGTCACGTACCCTCTGTTTTTTTTTACAATATCTACAACAATGCAAAGGCCTGAGACGAATATGCAACCGCTTACAATGCTCAGCGACATCATTAAAAACTAATCACCTGTACCCTGGCGCCTGAATGAACATATGCATCCGCCAAAACCCGTACTGGAATTCCCCCCGGGAATCCGAATAAAACATGTGCACCCGCCAAAACTTCCGGTACTCCAAAACCACCATAAATCAAGCAACAAAACAACGTGTCAGCCTCAGCCATCCATCCCATTTTAGCATATAAAAAGACAAAAAAAGGTAAAAATAAAGACATTCCTCAGTTCAAAGTTCCAAAATTCTACAACGCGTTACTCTGTCCGAGGAATCCGAAACCTTTCAAAAAACCCTTACACCAAGTGGAAGTGTTAACTCGCGTTCAGTAGCTTGTGGTGGCTGAACCACGTGTCGTGAACTTCCGAAGGGGTTTAGAAGGAGTCCGTTTGCCGGCCAATGGCTGAACTTGACCACCGGAAACTGACGGACGAGCTGTTCGCCAATGCCAATGCCGTCGGTGAGGGTCATCGGATTCGGATCGCATCGGATCGGGCTATTTCGGTGGCCTCGATTCAACCTGCTTGACCTGATGCAGAGTTCAGGCAGTTTTCTGTCACACGATATTTCCCCGCGCTAGTAGTGCTAGTGCATCGGATGGGTTTTGTGGTCAGAGATTCAGTGCTGCTGCTGCCAGCGCGATCAATTGCGAAGGACGTGTTACGGTGGCGATCAAAAGCACACTTCTGTCTGTCTGTCTGTCTGTCTGCCGATAGAGCCTGTGTCAGCCCAAAGCTACGGAAAGGCAGTTGAACAGAGGATCACGCACTCTCGCATCGACGGATGATTCGAGTTCGATGCTCAGCAGGCAGGTTAAGGAGTAGTTTAGGCCGACACCGGTGAGGACTCAAGTAACCCTTTTTTTTGGCTTTAACGTTAGCGATGTTCGCGATTCGAGCGCTTTTTTAACTCTTCCGATGATACATTGGAATTTTCCTACACGTCCTTTGTCACTACAATCACACGGGGGTTTTGTATTTCTTCGACTGAGAGAGAGAAAAATGCTCCATTCGACGAGCATTTTACATGAGCGTAGCAGCACTCGGAGAGAAAAAGCCCACCCGAGAGAAATCGGTCGTCCGCAGCAGTGCCTTTGTTGGGGTAGGTTTTCTTCCCGCGCAGGCCACTTTACCTGCGTTTGACTTGCCCTTACATTTTTCGCCCATGTTGAAGGTACCTGCACAATTTCTACCTATATTCTGTTTGTGAGCGAATGTTCTATGATCACCGATCGCATGTGGACGCATGATTACGATGCGAGGTGTGATATTTTACCAAAGGCATAGAACAAAATACCTATCAAATGCAGCCGCCTACCATTTTCTTAGCTTTGTGAAATCATAGAAATCCTCAATGTTATCACCTGTGGAGTGTGTATTAATCAATCGATAATAAACAAAAAAAACATTCTTGTTTACCATCACTGATATCTGATGTTTTGCCGATTTCAACGATTTTCTCTCATTTCGTTAAACCTGTCTGATGAAATTCAACCTCTGCGAATGTATTGCTTTGATAAAGATTTGTACAGCTATCGATTGCAAGAAAATATATTTTGACACATGGTCAGCGCCCTAATTTAATAGGCAATGTTATACGCTTTGAAGATTACTATGGCATTCGACACTAATTGTAGTTTAAAAGCAATTATAAGATTTATTTTCTTGTTAAGACTTACCATGGATAAAAAAAACCAATAAAACCTGTAAAAAATTTGAATTTCTAAACCTGATACCTAGGTATAAATGTGTGTGGAAATGTGAAACAGTTATTTCCCAAATCATATCTAAATGCTAATGAACGATCGGATCTGATGAACGGTTTTTTTTTTCTGATGTACCTTTTTCTTTTTGACCGTTTTTCAATAACAAGGGCTGTATTGTGTTTCATAAATGGCATTTTCGCTTTGATGACTCGCTTCGCTTACCTCGGTCTCTTTTGCTCGTATATTTTTTAGGCACCCCGAATGAGAACGGAATCCTGTTTATGCGGTTTTTCCTGATTTTTTTACCAAAAGATACATATATGTTCGGGTTAAGGGGGTAGCATATTTCAAACCCCTCTATGCGCATGTAACAAAAACATTTTTGTACACGGGAAGTTTAAGTTCAAGCACTATAAATGAGGTATATAAAGCGATGATAAAGTACATCAGCTAAGGTACATTACTGTTTTTTTTTTCTTATCTTTGTAAAGATCTACATATAATGTTTGCAAAACTTGTCGCTAAATGTAACAAGATATGCATAAAAAAACATTAATGAACTTTTTTATTAAAGCCTGGCCATGCCAACAAACTATCACTAAAATGAATAACATCATTAACATATGAATCATAACACACCTGCGGTTTTTAACAACATTTTAAAGAAAATTAAGCAAGAAGCTGCGAAAAAAATATCATAAAACTATTTACTTCTAAACGTTTAAAACTACTATTTGCCGACGATGGCAAACGTCTTTTACGTTCTCATCCTTTAAATGAACTCTTTTAGCTGCATATCTCAATTTTCCTTCTAAAAAATTGACTAACAGTGTTTCTGCTTCCCGTTTCAAAAGTATTAGAACCGATCGTAGCAAATAATGTAAGATAGATTGTCGAATGAACCTATTTTAATGCTAACACCACGTTGAAGCCACGAGCACATTGTGCTAGGAATAATGCGATAAAAAAAAATACCCATAGGCAGTGTGCGCTTTCTTTTGCACATCATTTGTGGACATTTTACTCTCGAAAAAGATCAAATGCGTTTTGAAAAAAAAAAACAACTTCATTCGCAAGATTTAATTCGAATGCATTTAGCTCATCAGCTGTTGTTAATTTGTTAGGTAAAAGGAAAGGATGTGTTAGAACTAATTTTTCCTATTGCTACTGTTAACACTATCTCTTAAAAGAACAAAGCACTGACTTCAAGCACTGACAAATCAGCGAAGGCAGCAAATGTTTGTTTGTTCGCCTCTCAACTGTTCTGCAACACAGCAGTGTTGCGCTGCATTACGTTTGTGTGTTTTCGGCTATTATTATGTATTAACGCCTCTCGAAACTGTTGCTCGGTTGTTGCTCGGTATGCCAGGTCGTTGTGGATGAACCGGCCGGCCTTTTTGGGGGGGCTTTGGTCTTGAAAGAGGCTGTCGTTGAAAGGTTAAAGTTCCCGCGCGATCTCCAGAGGTACCGCCGACGTGAATTCGTTCTGTTTGTCCACCCAAATAAAAAACAAAAGCGAGAGCGTACGTCAGTCAACTAAGCAGGCCGGATAGATCAACGTGTCAAACGTGCAACACTCGGTTCAACTCGCCACGGAAATTGTTGGCTTGCTGGCTGGCTGGCAGAGGTGATTGGAATTAAAACTTAACTCTTAATAAAACATTTCAGAATGTCCGTTCTCTCACGCTCTTCTCTCGAAGGTGTTGGAGATGCTTCTAAATAGGCAATCCAAATCCACCAAAGCGCTATATCCACCAAACACAATAATGATGAAAAATCGAACGGAAAACAAAAAAACATGTAGTGTAACCGAGAAAGAAAAGAACTTCAGCCGTCGCGCATGTGTAAAGCGGCCAGCGCGAAATAGGCGATAATGGGGAAAAAATGAGAAAAAACGAAGGTCAGTGCCACATGGCGCGTGTACGTACGTGTCGTCTCGCGCATTTACGCAGGTCTGATCGTCTCGACAGCGCCGGCCTGTGACTCACGGAGAGAGAGAGAGAGAGCGAGCGGTCGGCGATCTTTTAAGGGCCTCAGTCGAACAGATCGGATCTACGTAGGGGGACGTACGAATAAAGCCGTCGCGAGCCGCTCGAAAATGTCACTTTTTTCCATACATTTTTTGTTCAAGGATGTAATAAAAAAATTTTTTTTTAATCATGGACGATCCGAAATATTTTTTTTGTTCAAGGATGTACTAAAAAAATTTTTTCATATCAAGGATGTACTAAAAAAATTTTTTTAGATCGAGGATGTACTAAAAAAATTTTTTTTAGATCGAGGATGCACTAAAACAATTTTTTTTGATCGAGGATGTACTAAAAAAAATTTTTTCATATCAAGGATGTACTAAAAAATTTTTTTTTAGATCAAAGATGTACTAAAAAAAGTTTTTTTGATCGAGGATGTACTAAAAAAATTTTTTTCATATCAAGGATGTACTAAAAAAATTTTTTTCATATCAAGGATGTACTAAAAAAATTTTTTTTAGATCAAGGATGTACTAAAAAAATTTTTTTTTGATCGAGGATGTACTAAAAAAATTTTTTTTAGATCGAGGATGTACTAACAAAATTTTTTTAGATCGAGGATGTACGAAAAAAAATTTGTCATATCAAGGATGTACTAAAAAACTTTTTTTTAGATCGAGGATGTACTAAAAAAATTTTTTTTGATCGAGGATGTACTAAAAAAATTTTTTTCACATCAAGGATGTACTAAAAAAATTTTTTTTAGATCGAGGATGTACTAAAAAAATTTTTTTTGATCGGGGATGTACTAGAAAAATTTTTTTTAAATCGAGGATGTACTAAAAAAATTTTTTTTAGATCGAGGATGTACTAAAAAAATTTTTTTTAGATCGAGGATATACTAAAAAAATTTTTTTAAATCGAGGATGTACTAAAAAAATTTTTTTTAGATCGAGGATGTACTAAAAAAATTTTTTTTAGATCGAGGATGTACTAAAAAAATTTTTTTTAGATCGAGGATGTACTAAAAAAATTTTTTTAGATCGAGGAGGTACTAGAAAAATTTTTTTTAAATCGAGGATGTACTAAAAAAATTTTTTTTAGATCGAGGATGTACTAAAAAAATTTTTTTTAGATCGAGGATATACTAAAAAAAATTTTTTTAAATCGAGGATGTACTAAAAAAATTTTTTTTAGATCGAGGATGTACTAAAAAAATTTTTTTTGATCGAGGATGTACTAAAAAAATTTTTTTCAAATCAAGGATGTACTAAAAAAATTTTTTTTTGATCGAGGATGTACTAAAAAAATTTTTATCATATCAAGGATGTACTAAAAAAATTTTTTTTAGATCGAGGATGTACTAAAAAAATTTTTTTCATATCAAGGATGTACTAAAAAAATTTTTTTTAGATCGAGGATGTACTAAAAAAATTTTTTTTGATCGAGGATGTACTAAAAAAATTTTTTTTAGATCGAGGATGTACTAAAAAAATTTTTTTTGATCGAGGATGTACTAAAAAAATTTTTTTCAAATCAAGGATGTACTAAAAAAATTTTTTTTTGATCGAGGATGTACTAAAAAAATTTTTTTTGATCGAGGATGTACTAAAAAAATTTTTTTTAGATCGAGGATGTACTAACAAAATTTTTTTAGATCGAGGATGTACGAAAAAAATTTTGTCATATCAAGGATGTACTAAAAAATTTTTTTTTAGATCGAGGATGTACTAAAAAAATTTTTTTTGATCGAGGATGTACTAAAAAATTTTTTTTCATATCAAGGATGTACTAAAAAAATTTTTTTTAGATCGAGGATGTACTAAAAAAATTTTTTTTGATCGAGGATGTACTAAAAAAAATTTTTTCATATCAAGGATGTACTAAAAAAATTTTTTTTAGATCAAGGATGTACTAAAAAAATTTTTTTTGATCGAGGATGTACTAAAAAAAATTTTTTCATATCAAGGATGTAGTAAAAAAATTTTTTTTAGATCGAGGATGTACTAAAAAAATTTTTTTTGATCGAGGATGTACTAAAAAAATTTTTTTTAGATCGAGGATGTACTAAAAAAATTTTTTTTGATCGAGGATGTACTAAAAAAAATTTTTTCATATCAAGGATGTACTAAAAAAATTTTTTTTAGATCAAGGATGTACTAAAAAAATTTTTTTTGATCGAGGATGTACTAAAAAAATTTTTTTTGATCGAGGATGTACTAAAAAAATTTTTTTTGATCGAGGATGTACTAAAAAAAATTTTTTTTGATCGAGGATGTACTAAAAAAATTTTTTTCATATCAAGGATGTACTAAAAAAATTTTTTTTAGATCAAGGATGTACTAAAAAAATTTTTTTTGATCGAGGATGTACTAAAAACATTTTTTTCATATCAAGGATGTACTAAAAAAATTTTTTTTAGATCGAGGATGTACTAAAAAAATTTTTTTTGATCGAGGATGTACTAAAAAAATTTTTTTTGATCGGGGATGTACTAAAAAAAATTTTTTCATATCAAGGATGTACTAAAAAAATTTTTTTTAGATCAAGGATGTACTAAAAAAATTTTTTTTGATCGAGGATGTACTAAAAAAATTTTTTTCATATCAAGGATGTACTAAAAAAATTTTTTTTAGATCAAGGATGTACTAAAAAAATTTTGTTTGATCGAGGATGTACTAAAAAAATTTTTTTCATATCAAGGATGTACTAAAAAAATTTTTTTTAGATCAAGGATGTACTAAAAAAATTTTTTTTTGATCGAGGATGTACTAAAAAAATTTTTTTTAGATCGAGGATGTACTAACAAAATTTTTTTAGATCGAGGATGTACGAAAAAAAATTTGTCATATCAAGGATGTACTAAAAAACTTTTTTTTAGATCGAGGATGTACTAAAAAAATTTTTTTTGATCGAGGATGTACTAAAAAAATTTTTTTCACATCAAGGATGTACTAAAAAAATTTTTTTTAGATCGAGGATGTACTAAAAAAATTTTTTTTGATCGGGGATGTACTAGAAAAATTTTTTTTAAATCGAGGATGTACTAAAAAAATTTTTTTTAGATCGAGGATGTACTAAAAAAATTTTTTTTAGATCGAGGATATACTAAAAAAATTTTTTTAAATCGAGGATGTACTAAAAAAATTTTTTTTAGATCGAGGATGTACTAAAAAAATTTTTTTTAGATCGAGGATGTACTAAAAAAATTTTTTTTAGATCGAGGATGTACTAAAAAAATTTTTTTAGATCGAGGAGGTACTAGAAAAATTTTTTTTAAATCGAGGATGTACTAAAAAAATTTTTTTTAGATCGAGGATGTACTAAAAAAATTTTTTTTAGATCGAGGATATACTAAAAAAAATTTTTTTAAATCGAGGATGTACTAAAAAAATTTTTTTTAGATCGAGGATGTACTAAAAAAATTTTTTTTGATCGAGGATGTACTAAAAAAATTTTTTTCAAATCAAGGATGTACTAAAAAAATTTTTTTTTGATCGAGGATGTACTAAAAAAATTTTTTTTAGATCGAGGATGTACTAACAAAATTTTTTTAGATCGAGGATGTACGAAAAAAAATTTGTCATATCAAGGATGTACTAAAAAACTTTTTTTTAGATCGAGGATGTACTAAAAAAATTTTTTTTGATCGAGGATGTACTAAAAAAATTTTTTTCACATCAAGGATGTACTAAAAAAATTTTTTTTAGATCGAGGATGTACTAAAAAAATTTTTTTTGATCGGGGATGTACTAAAAAAATTTTTTTTAGATCGAGGATGTACTAAAAAAATTTTTTTTGATCGAGGATGTACTAAAAAAATTTTTTTTAGATCGAGGATGTACTAACAAAATTTTTTTAGATCGAGGATGTACGAAAAAAATTTTGTCATATCAAGGATGTACTAAAAAATTTTTTTTTAGATCGAGGATGTACTAAAAAAATTTTTTTTGATCGAGGATGTACTAAAAAATTTTTTTTCATATCAAGGATGTACTAAAAAAATTTTTTTAGATCGAGGATGTACTAAAAAAATTTTTTTAGATCGAGGATGTACTAAAAAAATTTTTTTTAGATCGAGGATGTATTAAAAAAATTTTTTTTAGATCGAGGATGTATTAAAAAAATTTTTTTAGATCGAGGAGGTACTAGAAAATTTTTTTTTAAATCGAGGATGTACTAAAAAAATTTTTTTTAGATCGAGGATGTACTAAAAAAATTTTTTTTAGATCGAGGATATACTAAAAAAAATTTTTTTAAATCGAGGATGTACTAAAAAAATTTTTTTTAGATCGAGGATGTACTAAAAAAATTTTTTTTAGATCGAGGATGTACTAAAAAAATTTTTTTTAGATCGAGGATGTACTAAAAAAATTTTTTTAGATCGAGGAGGTACTAGAAAAATTTTTTTTAAATCGAGGATGTACTAAAAAAATTTTTTTTAGATCGAGGATGTACTAAAAAAATTTTTTTTAGATCGAGGATATACTAAAAAAAATTTTTTTAAATCGAGGATGTACTAAAAAAATTTTTTTTAGATCGAGGATGTACTAAAAAAATTTTTTTTGATCGAGGATGTACTAAAAATTTTTTTTTAGATCGAGGATGTACTAACAAATTTTTTTTTGATCGAGGATGTACTAAAAAATTTTTTTAGATCGAAGATGTACTAAAAAAATTTTTATAGATCGAGGATGTACTAAAAAAATTTCAAAAAAGGTTCTGATACAAGGCAGTTTTTTAAATCCTGGAATGCGATGTCACATTCGGGAGACCACATGAATGTGGCGATCTTCCTTAGCAATGCATTAAGAGGTTCCCGCCTATCAGACACATTTGGTATAAATTTTGTGCCTTAGAATGATCGAACTTCTTTTACGGTTCGAGGGTGCTTCATGTCTGCAATTGCTTTTATTGCGGCCCTGGTTGGTTTTATTTCCTGCTTGTTTATAACATGTCCCAAATATTGAATTTCTTTCCTAAGCAATTTGCATTTTTCCGGTTCCAATTTTAAGTTATGAGCTCTAAGACCATTCAGGACTTTCAAAAGATTTTCATCATGCTCTTCTACTGTTCTCCCTGAAATTATAATGTCATCCAGGTAGACAACGGCGCTAATGTCTCCAAGCTCGTACAGAACAGAATTCATATGTTTTTGGAAAGTCGATGGACTATTTTTAAGGCCCATCGGCATTCGTGTAAATTCGTAATGACCAGTCGGTGTAGAGAATGCAGTTTTTTCAGCATCTCTAGGATGAATTGGCACTTGATAAAATCCCGATTTTAGATCTATTGTTGAAAAGAATTGACTGTCTCCTAGTATTACTTAAAATGTCATCAATTAAGGGAATTGGAAATACAAAAGATTTAGTTATCGTGTTCAAAGCTCTGTAGTCGACTACAATCCTGTAGCGAACTTGTCCGTTTTCGTCCGGTTTTTTTGGCACACATAGAACGGGGGCATTCCAGGGGCTGTTGCTAGGTTTAATTATTCCTTGAGCAAGCATTTCTTCAATTTGTTCTTTTATTTGAGAAGTGATAGCTGCTGGGAATCTATATTGTCTCTTATTTATAGGAATGTTGGTGGAGGTTTCAATTTCGTGACATGTAGCCCCGGTGACCGTCAGTTTATCACCGTCTAAAAAAAATTGTTCACTATGTTTATCGAGAATTTTCAACAAATCGTTACGTTCGTTTTCAGTGACGTGGCTAAGATCAATTTTTTTTGAAAGCATGTTTAAGCGGTTTTCTCCGTACACGTGGCTTTTCTGCTTCATTTCCAAAATATCATAGTCTAGGTTTTTTTCGTCTAGTTTTGAAAAACTTGCTAATTTGTGTTCGATTGGTTCTTTTGGGAACGTAGATGCAGCTATCGATTGCGTTTCCTTTTCGATTATGTTTGCCATATTTGCTTGGCTTAGCATGATCCCGTTAGCCTTAGCACAATTGTCATCTTTTGCGTTTGATTTTTTTAAAGAAAATAGTTTCAAAATTTTCGCTTATAGTGATCATGTATTTTTTTTTGCAAACGGAGCTCCTAAGATGCCTGGTACGAGAAGTTTTTTTTATGATGAAGAATTTAACATCATAAATTGACTCGCCAATAGGCAATGTTGCCCGGATTGAACCTTCTGTTTCGGATTGAGTTCCGTTGAAACGAGAAAGTTTTATTCTATCCTGTTTATCAATTAGTTCTTCTCCTAGTCGTACTGCCACCCTCTCAGCTTAACAGGTTGTAGCCGGCACCTGAGTCGAGTGCATAGTCCAAAATCTCGCTCCGAACGGTTGTTGTGGAGACTCGTACAAAAAAACAAATGTTATTATTCGCGCAATTGATCTTACGAACTTCGTTGTGCTCGATACTAGTTTTCTTGGGTATATTATTACCGTTTGTTTGATTTGGTTTCGTAAGGAATTCTTGTTGATGATTTAAAAAAATTGGTTTAATTTTCGGGGGACTGGCAAGGTGGCTATTTATCAGACCCCCTACAGCTAGTTTTTTGGATGATTTTTATCAATTGCAGTCCGGTTGTAATTATT
Source organism: Anopheles nili (assembly GCF_943737925.1). Lineage (NCBI taxonomy): Eukaryota > Metazoa > Arthropoda > Insecta > Diptera > Culicidae > Anopheles > Anopheles nili. Next base: position 65,590 of record NW_026525551.1, read on the forward strand.
TTGAAAGGGTCGTTTATGTGTCTGATACTCAAACTGTGGGTTTTGCAAATGCAATGGTTTTTCGTGCATCACACATTCGTTGTAGAATTGTGTGCGGGCAAAAAGGGAGTGCGAAATGTTATTTGGCTGAAATTGCGACAATGAGTCGGGTTGTATATTGCGAAACATGCGGATTCAAATATGACCCACTATAATTTTGCTGATATCGGTACTGAATAGCTATGCCATGGTGGTGGGTTTGAGTGTTGGTAGTGGCTTTGCCATCTCTCATTGCTGCTATTGAAGAACCTATTGTTCGATCTATTACGATAGCTATTGCTATTCGAATGATTTGTGAACATGGGCGGTTGCTTCGGTAGCCGCTTTTCTATCTGAGATATTTGCTCGGCCATGGCACATTCTTCCTCAAGCATGTCAAGCAACTGTTCTAAAGGAAGATTTTTATTGCTTCTAGCAATATTTATCAGGCTACGATCCCGAAGCCCAGCCAAAAAATGAATTCTGAGGTTCCTATATGCATATGATTGCTCATTGAGACTTTCAGCGTAGTTATCGATGTGGTCTTTTATTTTCAAAACTCTTTCCTCGTACGAAGTAAATTTTTCACGGTGGTTTTGTTGTAGTGTTTCCACTTGGTGAAAAATTTCTTCCAACCTCACTTGTTCCCCAAAAAAAACTTATTTATCTTCCTTCTAACTTCGTCCCACGATTCACTGTACACTCGTGTAAAAATAAGAGCCAGCAGGCCCTTTTAATTTCATCATAACCACCTGTATTAGTGGTTCTTCAGGCTCACCCTCAGGTATTTGGGACGCAAAACAGTCCGCCTGGTGAAGAAAACCATCAAGCTCGGCGGCGACACCGCGATATTTGATCGCCCGTTCCATTGGAAATTGGAATAAGCCATTTTTTTTTCTGTAGAGAGGTTTAGTGCTGCTCTCTATTTTGAGACTATGGTTGGAAAAGTCTTGCTTTAAGGCTGCTTAAAGTACTGCTTAAAGCTTTGCAGGTTTTTTGCGCCAGTCTCGAGACTGATCGTTCAGTGTCGACGATAGCACTGGGGTTGAACTCGAGGGCTGATCCGCAACCAACTTTTCAGAGTTACGTTCGATATTTACCGAGGACGTAGTAGCCTCGCAGAGCAAATACTCTTTCGCTCATCCGGAATTACGCAAACGCACTTTTGTTTCACTACCGATTGCGGTTTTTTGCACTTGCACAGGAGCTGTGTTTCGGATTATCTATTAATCTTATGTATATATTATATTTTTAATCTACTTATACCTACCTCTTTACCTACCATCCCACCGCTGTCACCAGATGTAGAAAGCAGCGTTTGGCCAGGCCTGGTGGAGAAGAGGGAGTTGTCCGAGAAGAGTGCGGTGAAAATATAAAACCTGACTTGTTCACTTCACCTGTGCCGTTTATTCATACGCTTCCCGATACTAACTGATCGTAGACAGTTGTGTTCCCGGGATCCCTCGATACCTACTTGGCCCGAGACACTTGCTAACGATCTTGCTTACTGAAGGTATAATAATTTTAACCTACGGTGCAGAGTGTTGTGTGATCGCACGATCGCATAGACGACACTTCTGCTTAATGCTTACGGCTCAGATTGCCAGACTACGAGGCGACGATGACCGCTTCACCCCCTTACACTTATTTATTATTTTTTTTGTATCTTTACACCATTGCTTGTTGAATCTCACGCACGCCAGTCCTCAGCCCCGAAATGGTACGGCCGGTGAGAAAGAGGGACCTATTTATTTTGGCCCCGTCAGATCTACGAGTTGACTCGCATGGTGATGTGGGCAATCGAGACTATGCATTCTGTTAAAGAACGGGGAACTCTCTTGGGAACTGAATGCACGTCTTTAGCCAACGCTTGAGAGTAAACAGTGGTAGCATCTTGGCGATTTTCTTCAGTCATTCAGTCCATTCTCGGATCGGATTTTATCAGCAGTGGCTGACTATGCCCCAATTCAGTTTTAGTGACTTTGATCTTGAGCTTGAGCTAGACGATTGTGTGGGCAGGGAATACATTTGGTTTGGTTTTGTATCACTCGTGGATCACACCTCTTTTTTTTTCTCCAGTCAAACCATTCGGTGTCCTCCGGTTGACGTATCACTCGTGCCTGTGTGGAAAAACCCATCTTCTCCATTATTGCCTCTGTGGCTCCCAATTTTTATGCTTGTGCTGTCGACCCGTCTTTGCGCCGTCTCTCAATGCCATAGCGTCCGCTCATTCTCTACTTCGTCAAGCATTCTACGTAGCGTAGGTCAAGCTTTACTACGTTGATATCCTCCGTAACGCCAAGTGTTATTCCTTCAAGCCATGGTGTAAAGTATTAACCTTCTATCGTTTAACGACTAGTTTACGCTAAATCCTCCTATTACTTTTTTTTTTAAATTACTATTTGTCTTATTCTTCTACTTCTGTTGGTTTCAGTGCTTCTGTTAGTTTATTTTCAATTTCTATATTGCTGTTGGCGGTGCGCTGTGCTGATAGTTCGATCATGTTTCTCTCTTGTGTTAGCGAATGCCTTTTGACTCCTTTTTCGGTTTTGTGCGCCGGTGTATTGACGGTGAACAGCGGGACATTTTTCCTCTCAGACAGCCCGCCAACGTTCGCCAACGTGCGCCCAAACTAATTCGTACCGTCGTTGTGGAAAACCACCATGGGTCATGCCAGCTTTGCTACTACTGTTGGATGGTGATTTAGGGCGTTTGCTTCGACACCTAAAGTCAAAAAGTTTTTCTTTATCTTGCGTGGAATAAATAGGAAATGAATTTTACTAGTAAAGGTATTTTTTTGTATTGAATCTAACGTTCCTTTCATAACTGGTAAAGATATTTTGCGTAACACGTTTTGAATATATCTTGTTTTCCGTGACGTTTTCGTTACACGTTATTTTAACATTGTCTGTCTGCACAGTCATATTAGGTTCAAATTTTATTTTTGTCCTGTACCAAATAACAAAAAAAGTGTCGATGAGTTATGTCCTCGTGTGATATTTAGCGCTGTATTTATAGGCGTTAAAAATTTGTCGTGACTGATTTTGATACATCTCCTTGGGCAGTGGAACGAGTTATTGTGAAACAACACGTTTGTAGGTGCAAAGTTCCAGGGTTTTTTTAATTTTCTCGAGGAGTTGACAAAACTACAAACTTTGAACTTTTGCGATTGGGGTGCATTTTTGTATCACCAAGCTATTCACTGACATAGCAACAAAAACGAGTTTTTTTTCGATAAATATTATATTTTTGATCCTTTCAATCATTGTAACTGTTGACCCATTCAGGTGTGGTGCTACTGTAACTTTTTTTCATGGTGTATGTTTGGCGATAAACTAATGGGATTTTGAATAAAAATTGTAACTCGCAATTTTGTTTAAGCGTTATTTCAAAATCAATCAATTTCATGAGCAAAGGATCTTCGGGAATTGCTAAATCACTAGGGATCATATCATAACTCTTGTTAATCAATTTATCTTCAAAATCGGTACCCAGTACATCGAAAATCGGTTTGAAATGTTTTCCTTTTTTTGTATCGCGTTTAGAAAGATAGTTTGGTCTTTTTGTATTTTAGCCAATAGTTGGTTAACAGATGTTATTAAATAAAATAGGCGCTTGTTTTTCCAGAGTTGAGCTTTCAAACCATTTGTGAGGTTTCTATAGCTCTCGACTGTTATGCGTAATAAATTGAATTTGGTTACCAGTGACGAAGCTGTTTCGTGCACTTGAGTACTTGTCTGATTTACAAAAGAGTATATTTTCCCTAGAGCCGATGTCTGGAACTGAATCGTATTTCTAATTTCCTCCTCGTTATGGCGGATTTTATCCATATTTAAATCTACCCGTATTCTATCGTCTTCATCCATGTCATTCCAAAATTTCCATGAGCGTTTTGAAATTTGCTTTCCAAAAAAGGATTTGATAAGCTTTTGTCTTTGTTTGAGGTGGTCAAAAGTGTTTTTTTAACTGTTTCAAATTATAATTGCAAGGAATGTCCTCGGATGAATTTTCTCGGGTTTCGCATAACAAGGTGGTATGTTGGAAAATTCTTTCCAGTTCTTCAATGTTCTCATCGACTCCGGAAATATTTAAATGAAGCTCAAAGTTATACATACCCTCGGATATTAGAATCACACCCATTTCTTCTAGTATCACTTCCGGTCCGTGTAGTGAGTACTGCCATGTTTTCTCAGGGGTAAGTTCTGCTTGGCCGAACCCTAATATCCAGATGTTGCTAACTATAAGCCATGCGAAAATCATTTTTTTTTTTGAAACTTTGTTGTGCCTTTTTCTGGTGGTAAAATGGTTATTCTAAAAAAAAAATATGAGTTAGAATTGCTACAAATTGTCCAAGTAAAAATTTCGTTGTATTTATTTATATATTCATTTATTTTTTTTTCTTTTATTATTATTATTATTTTTTTTAAATTTAGTTCTGTCGTTCATGGTACCGTACTAATCGGTTGACATGAATTTTTTCTAATTTCCTTCCGTTTTTTAATGACGCATGTCTGCTCGCTTGGTATTTCAACTACTTCGTAAGGACCTCTCCAAGCATTTTGCAATTTTTTGGCCAGTTCCCGTAGGGGTATTCTTGACTAGTACAAGTTCGCCCCACATTGGTTGCCATTGATTAGTATCCTGATCATAAATAGTTTTACGTTTTTCTTTCGACATGATCAAATTTTGTTTGGCCAGAAGATGTACCTGTTTTAATTTTGTTTTCAATTGCTCACAATATTCACCATCAAAATTATTTCCTGTGTTTTTTTTAGATCAAGGATGTACTAAAAAAATTTATTTAGATCGAGGATGTACTAAAAAAATTTTTTTAGATCGAGGATGTACTACAAAAATTTTTTTTGATCTAGGATGTACTAAAAAAATTTTTTTTAGATCGAGGATGTACTAAAAAAATTTTTTTAGATCGAGGATGTACTAAAAAAATTTTTTTCATATCAAGGATGTACTAAAAAATTTTTTTTTAGATCGAGGATGTACAAAAAAAATTTTTTTTGATCGAGGATGTACTAAAAAAATTTTTTTCATATCAAGGATGTACTAAAAAAATTTTTTTTAGATCGAGGATGTACTAAAAAAATTTTTTTAGATCGAGGATGTACTAAAAAAAATTTTTCATATCAAGGATGTACTAAAAATTTTTTTTTTAGATCGAGGATGTACTAAAAAAAAATTTTTTTTGATCGAGGATCTACTAAAAAAATTTTTTTAGATCGAGGAGTAGTAAAAAAATTTTTTTTGAACGAGGATGTACTAAAAAAATTTTTTTAGATCGAGGATGTACTAAAAAAAATTTTTTCATATCAAGGATGTACTAAAAAATTTTTTTTTAGATCGAGGATGTATTAAAAAATTTTTTTTTGATCGAGGATGTGCTAAAAAAATTTTTTTTAGATCGAGGATGTACTAAAAAAATTTTTTTTGATCGAGGATGTACTAAAAAAATTTTTTTCATATCAAGGATGTACTAAAAATATTTTTTTTAGATCGAGGATGTACTAAAAAATTTTTTTCATATCAAGGATGTACTAAAAAAATTTTTTTTAGATCGAGGATGTAGTAAAAAAATTTTTTTTGATCCAGGATGTACTAAAAAAATTTTTTTAGATCGAGGATGTACTAAAAAAATTTTTTTTGATCGAGGATGTACTAAAAAAAATTTTTTCATATCAAGGATGTACTAAAAAAATTTTTTTTAGATCGAGGATGTACTAAAAAAAATTTTTTTGATCGAGGATGTACTAAAATAATTTTTTTTAGATCGAGGATGTACTAAAAAAATTTTTTTCATATCAAAGATGTACTAAAAACATTTGTTTTAGATCGAGGATGTACTAAAAAAATTGTTTTTGATCGAGGATGTACTAAAAAAATTTTTTTTAGATCGAGGATGTACTAAAAAAATTTTTTTTGATCGAAGATGTACTAAAAAAATTTTTTTTAGATCGAGGATGTACTAAAAAAATTTTTTTCATATCAAGGATGTACTAAAAAAATTTTTTTTAGATCGAGGATGTACTAAAAAAATTTTTTTTGATCGAGGATGTACTAAAAAAATTTTTTTAGATCGAGGATGTACTAAAAAAAATTTTTTCATATCAAGGATGTACTAAAAAAATTTTTTTTAGATCGAGGATGTACTAAAAAAATTTTTTTAGATCGAGGATGTACTAAAAAAATTTTTTTTAGATCGAGGATGTACTAAAAAATTTTTTTTAAATCGAGGATGTACTAAAAAAAATTTTTTCATATCAAGGATGTACTAAAAAAATTTTTTTTAGATCGAGGATGTACTAAAAAAATTTTTTTAGATCGAGGATGTACTAAAAAATTTTTTTTTAAATCGAGATGTACTAAAAAATTTTTTTTAGATCGAGGATGTACTAAAAAAAATTTTTTCATATCAAGGATGTACTAAAAAAATTTTTTTAGATCGAGGATGTACTAAAAAAATTTTTTTTAGATCGAGGCTGTACTAAAAAATTTTTTTTAAATCGAGGATGTACTAAAAAAAATTTTTTCATATCAAGGATGTACTAAAAAAATTTTTTTTAGATCGAGGATGTACTAAAAAAATTTTTTTAGATCGAGGATGTACTAAAAAAATTTTTTTAAATCGAGGATGTACTAAAAAATTTTTTTTTAAATCGAGGATGTACTAAAAAAATTTTTTTAGATCGAGGATGTACTAAAAAAATTTTTTTTAGGTCGAGGATGTACTAAAAAAATTTTTTTAGATCGAGGATGTACTAAAAAAATTTTTTTTAAATCGAGGATGTACTAAAAAAATTTTTTTAGATCGAGGATGTACTAAAAAAATTTTTTTTAGATCGAGGATGTACTAAAAAATTTTTTTTAAATCGAGGATGTACTAAAAAAAAATTTTTCATATCAAGGATGTACTAAAAAAATTTTTTTTAGATCGAGGATGTACTAAAAAAATTTTTTTAGATCGAGGATGTACTAAAAAAATTTTTTTTAAATCGAGGATGTACTAAAAAAATTTTTTTAGATCGAGGATGTACTAAAAAAATTTTTTTAAATCGAGGATGTACTAAAAAATTTTTTTTTAAATCGAGGATGTACTAAAAAAAATTTTTTCATATCAAGGATGTACTAAAAAAATTTTTTTTAGATCGAGGATGTACTAAAAAAATTTTTTTAGATCGAGGATGTACTAAAAAAATTTTTTTTAAATCGAGGATGTACTAAAAAAATTTTTTTAGATCGAGGATGTACTAAAAAAATTTTTTTTAGATCGAGGATGTACTAAAAAATTTTTTTTAAATCGAGGATGTACTAAAAAAAACTTTTTCATATCAAGGATGTACTAAAAAAATTTTTTTTAGATCGAGGATGTACTAAAAAAATTTTTTTAGATCGAGGATGTACTAAAAAAATTTTTTTTAAATCGAGGATGTACTAAAAAAATTTTTTTAGATCGAGGATGTACTAAAAAAATTTTTTTTAGGTCGAGGATGTACTAAAAAAATTTTTTTAGATCGAGGATGTACTAAAAAAATTTTTTTTAGATCGAGGATGTACTAAAAAAATTTTTTTTAGGTCGAGGATGTACTAAAAAAATTTTTTTAGAACGAGGATGTACTAAAAAAATTTTTTTTAAATCGAGGATGTACTAAAAAAATTTTTTTAGATCGAGGATGTACTAAAAAAATTTTTTTTAGATCGAGGATGTACAAAAAAAATTTTTTTAGGTCGAGGATGTACTAAAAAAATTTTTTTTAGGTCGAGGATGTACTAAAAAAATTTTTTTAGATCGAGGATGTACTAAAAAAATTTTTTTTAGGTCGAGGATGTACTAAAAAAATTTTTTTAGATCGAGGATGTACTAAAAAAATTTTTTTTAAATCGAGGATGTACTAAAAAAATTTTTTTAGATCGAGGATGTACTAAAAAAATTTTTTTTAGATCGAGGATGTACTAAAAAAATTTTTTTAGGTCGAGGATGTACTAAAAAAATTTTTTTTAGGTCGAGGATGTACTAAAAAAATTTTTTTAGATCGAGGATGTACTAAAAAAATTTTTTTTAGATCGAGGATGTACTAAAAAAATTTTTTTAAATCGAGGATGTACTAAAAAAATTTTTTTTAAATCGAGGATGTACTAAAAAAATTTTTTTAGATCGAGGATGTACTAAAAAAATTTTTTTTAGGTCGAGGATGTACTAAAAAAATTTTTTTAGATCGAGGATGTACTAAAAAAATTTTTTTTAGGTCGAGGATGTACTAAAAAAATTTTTGTAAATCGAGGATGTACTAAAAAAATTTTTTTTAGATCGAGGATGTACTAAAAAATTTTTTTTAAATCGAGGATGTACTAAAAAAAATTTTTTCATATCAAGGATGTACTAAAAAAATTTTTTTTAGATCGAGGATGTACTAAAAAAATTTTTTTAGATCGAGGATGTACTAAAAAAATTTTTTTTAAATCGAGGATGTACTAAAAAAATTTTTTTAGATCGAGGATGTACTAAAAAAATTTTTTTTAGATCGAGGATGTACTAAAAAATTTTTTTTAAATCGAGGATGTACTAAAAAAAATTTTTTCATATCAAGGATGTACTAAAAAAATTTTTTTAGATCGAGGATGTACTAAAAAATTTTTTTTTAGATCGAGGATGTACTAAAAAAATTTTTTTAAATCGAGGATGTACTAAAAAAATTTTTTTTAAATCGAGGATGTACTAAAAAAATTTTTTTTAGGTCGAGGATGTACTAAAAAAATTTTTTTAGATCGAGGATGTACTAAAAAAATTTTTTTTAGATCGAGGATGTACTAAAAAAATTTTTTTAAATCGAGGATGTACTAAAAAAATTTTTTTTAAATCGAGGATGTACTAAAAACATTTTTTTAGATCGAGGATGTACTAAAAAAATTTTTTTTAGATCGAGGATGTACTAAAAAAATTTTTTTAGATCGAGGATGTACTAATAAAATTTTTTTTAAATCGAGGATGTACTAAAAAAATTTTTTTAGATCGAGGATGTACTAAAAAAATTTTTTTTAGATCGAGGATGTACTAAAAAAATTTTTTTAGATCGAGGATGTGCTAAAAAAATTTTTTTTAGATCGAGGATGTACTAAAAAATTTTTTTTAAATCGAGGATGTACTAAAAAAAATTTTTTCATATCAAGGATGTACTAAAAAAATTTTTTTTAGATCGAGGATGTACTAAAAAAATTTTTTTTAGATCGAGGATGTACTAAAAAAATTTTTTTAAATCGAGGATGTACTAAAAAAATTTTTTTTAGGTCGAGGATGTACTAAAAAAATTTTTTTAGATCGAGGATGTACTAAAAAAATTTTTTTTAGATCGAGGATGTACTAAAAAAATTTTTTTCATATCAAGGATGTACTAAAAAATTTTTTTTTAGATCGAGGATGTACTAAAAAATTTTTTTTTGATCGAGGATGTACTAAAAAAATTTTTTTTAGATCGAGGATGTACTAAAAAAATTTTTTTAGATCGAGGATGTACTAAAAAAATTTTTTCATATCAAGGATGTACTAAAAAAAATTTTTTTTAGATCGAGGATGTACTAAAAAAATTTTTTTCATATCAAGGATGTACTAAAAAAATTATTTTTAGATCGAGGATGTACTAAAAAAATTTTTTTCATATCAAGGATGTACTAAAAAAATTTTTTTTAGATCGAGGATGTACTAAAAAAATTTTTTTTGATCTAGGATGTACTAAAAAAATTTTTTTTAGATCGAGGATGTACTAAAAAAATTTTGTTAGATCGAGAATGTACTACAAAATTTTTTTTTGATCTAGGATGTACTAAAAAAATTGTTTTTCATATCAAGAATGTTGTTACAAATGCCATTTGTAACGCTCTCGCGCCCACTGAGTGGAACCGGTTCACTGAGTGGAACCGGTTCAGAACCGAGAGGGATTCAGTATAAAAGGCGGGACGAGGTCCTGCGAGGCCTCTCTTTTCTTCACGACAAATAAAAAACACCTCTTTAAAGTTTCTTTCTGCTTCCCTGTCTACCTTGGAAGAATACTAAAAAAACGCCGTTTTTCTTTCTTTCTTGCGTAATTGCATTCGCAACATTCTTTAAAGAGCTTTCTTAAATACGAAGAATATTCTAAAAGAGATATTTTATTAGCGGAATTTCCGATAACTCCGTGCACTAGCCGCTTAGCTTCACTAAATGCAAACCCGCGTCTCCAAAAAAAGTCGCCGCGAACGTTCGTGAGACTCCCGAAGTGAAGCGTTTACTCGAAAACGCGTAAGTAAATCTTCGGAGCGCCACAGGAACGGTGCGAGAGAAACGTGCGAGAGTGAATAGTTAGAGCGAAACAAAAAAAAAGTGCCCGTGCAGCAGCAGAACCAGCGAACAGGATCGAACCCCAAACTCGACCGTGCAGGTCATCGACATCGAAGCGAAGAATTGATGAAGCTTCGCAAGCCAACGAAAGCGGCTCGACGACCTGGAGAGGCTTGAGTGCGAATTCGAGGAACGCGAGGTTAGAACTAACGCGCGAAATTCAGGCGAGAGACAGAGCGGAGACTCCGCCAACCGCCGGGCGTCCATAAAACAACGCAATGGCTATCGGAGACATTGGCAAAATACACCCAACTCAACGCGGAAACACTCCGAAAACACTTCCGCGGATCAGGCGAATACCACACACACACACAGCTCGATCGCTAAATCACAGTTTCACGTTTAAATAAACCAGAACCAAACACTGGCCGCTCGTTATCGCGCACTTTAAAAAGGTCCACGGAAGCCTGTGGATTCAGCGATGAGGAAAATATGTTAAGGCCTTCCGCGGATCGGCGCTCGAAGCCGTGGCTACCGTCAGGGTGTGAGTGAGACGTTGGAGGTCCTTAAAACCCCCTTTTTTCGAAGGCCAGACTTGCTCGATGGAGCGTTTGATCGCAAAAGGTGAGAAGACCTTAGAAACCATGAGCAACCGTTCGGCTTAGCGGTACGAAACATGTGCGCACACTATCCGAGTTTCCGGGAGTTCCATAAAAAATATATGTGCTTGTTGAAGGAACTGACCACCCGATACGATTGCGTCTAGAATGGGGCCCGGAATACAAGCGGCCTGCTACCTGTCTAGCATCACTTCCTTCGGCACGATGGCACGATAATCGTGAGTGCAAACCAAACAGTGCCTTTGCCCACGACATGCTCTGCTTAACGCCACTGCGCGGTTTAAAACGGACGGAATACTATTTCAATATGACCCAGTGGTTCGTCCGTTTCGACCTTCGTAGATGACTGATGGCTTGTAGTTGTGAACGGAATGATAGAAGGAGTTACCCAGCCGATTGTGCTTACAAAATGGACGGAAACATACGACAAGAGACGAAGCCGAGATCTCAGGAGAGTAGCACTGAGGAAGCACTCAGGAACACACGACGGGGCCGAAGGTCCTCTACTATACGCGATATCAGTCGCAGCCGGACAACAGGGCGTATAAGTGTATGCCCCCTTATCAAGGGGTGTCCCACACTGGCCACCTTATTCGAGAGAATGGTTCTCCTTCTCGATTCTCATCGGAACCGACAGCAGCTGGCTCAGAAAAAAAACCACTAAAAAGCAGAAATTACGAGCCAATAGCGTGTCGAAAAGTCACGTTTACGTTGGACCTGCAGCTGTAGTAGGTGACGAAGCCCTTAACCAATCCCTGAACGAGTACTTCGCCATACAAATCGATCGCAAATGCGCCGCAAAAACACCAAATGTCCGCTGATGACGCGAGAGAGCGTTTTTATTACGTGTACGAGTTACGAGATGAGCGTTCTATTGGCCGTCCAAACGTCCAAACGTGCAAGAGGTCAACCCTGTAGTCTCGTTCACAGCACCTTCTTTCTTATGTTGATGTTTGCGAAAGAAAGATTTTTTTTGTTCCTGTACCGCTCTTCGATATTGATTCATCATTGATCCATAATGCATGACTCGATCGTCTCATGACTATCGTCGAGTTCCTCCAACTTCGCTATCGCGGCGAAGAAATCTGCACAGTGTCTTTCGAGGCCCTAATATTTTCGACGGCAATTCTCTTCTGAAGCTGAACGGGGCTTTAATCTTTTTGTCCATGGTACGAACGAGTAACACAGCAGTGACACACGAAACGAAAACTTTGACGCAACATTTGAATCGCGATGGCGCACTATCGTAGGTCGTTGCCCTTGGTGCAGGGCGATACGTGATGGCGGTAAACGACGCGAACGATGCGTTGTTAGATTGGCTCTTGATGCAGAGCGATGAAAAGGTAAACTTCCGAAATCACGATCCGGCTCGAAGGAACAAAATGTGAGAAATTCTCACTAATGTACTGGCTGTGATGTTCGGAAAATTCACCAATTACCGTGATCGTATAAACTGTCTATCCTCGGCGCTGTTCTGTTTGCTACTGTTTTTATTCGTTTTTTTTTTTTGACAGTTCATTTTACGTTGCGCAAAAGTGATCTAATGCAGTTGTTTCCCTAATATTTTCCTCAGATGTGCTAAAAAATTTTTTTAAGATCGAGGATGTACTAAAAAAATTTTTTTTAGATCGAGGATGTACTAAAAAAATTTTTTTTGATCGAGGATGTACTTAAAAAATTTTTTTTAGATCGAGGATGTACTAAAAAAATTTTTTTTTTGATCGAGGATGTACTAAAAAAATTTTTTTAGATCGAGGATGTACTAAAAAAATTTTTTTTAGATCGAGGATGTACTAAAAAAATTTTTTGTGATCGAGGATGTACTAAAAAAATTTTTTTAGATAGAGAATGTACTAAAAAAAATTTTTTCATATCAAGGATGTACTAAAAAATTTTTTTTTAGATCGAGGATGTACTAAAAAATTTTTTTAGATCGAGGATGTACTAAAAAAATTTTTTTTAGATCGATGATGTACTAAAAAAATTTTTTCACATCATGGATGTACTAAAAAAATTTTTTCATATCAAGCATGTACTAAAAAAATTTTTTTTAGATCGAGGATGTACCAAAAAAATTTTTTTTGATCGAGGATGTACTAAAAAAATTTTTTTCATATCAAGGATGTACTAAAAATATTTTTTTTAGATCGAAGATGTACTAAAAAATATTTTTTTTTGGTCGAGGATGTACTAAAAAAATTTTTTCACATCAAGGATGTACTAAAAAAATTTTTTCATATCAAGCATGTACTAAAAAAATTTTTTTTAGAACGAGGATGTACTAAAAAAATTTTTTTAGATCGAGGATGTACTAAAAAAATTTTTTTTGATCGAGGATGTACTAAAAAAATTTTTTTTGATCGAGGATGTACTAAAAAAATTTTTTAGATCGGGGATGTACTAAAAAAATTTTTTTAGATCAAGGATGTACTAAAAAAATTTTTTTTAGATCGAGGATGTACTAAAAAATTTTTTTTGATCGAGGATGTACTAAAAAAATTTTTTTAGATCGAGGATGTACTAAAAAAATTTTTTTAGATCGAGGATGTACTAAAAAAATTTTTTTTGATCGAGGATGTACTAAAAAAATTTTTTTTGATCGAGGATGTACTAAAAAAATTTTTTAGATCGGGGATGTACAAAAAAAATTTTTTTTAGATCAAGGATGTACTAAAAAATTTTTTTTAGATCGAGGATGTACTTAAAAATTTTTTTAGATCGAGGATGTACTAAAAAAATTTTTTTTAGATCGAGGATGTACTTAAAAATTTTTTTAGATCGAGGATGTACTAAAAAATTTTTTTAAGATCGAGGATGTACTAAAAAAATTTTTTTTAGATCGAGGATGTACTAAAAAAATTTTTTTTGATCGAGGATGTACTTAAAAAATTTTTTTTAGATCGAGGATGTACTAAAAAAATTTTTTTTTTGATCGAGGATGTACTAAAAAAATTTTTTTAGATCGAGGATGTACTAAAAAAATTTTTTTTAGATCGAGGATGTACTAAAAAAATTTTTTGTGATCGAGGATGTACTAAAAAAATTTTTTTAGATAGAGAATGTACTAAAAAAAATTTTTTCATATCAAGGATGTACTAAAAAATTTTTTTTTAGATCGAGGATGTACTAAAAAATTTTTTTAGATCGAGGATGTACTAAAAAAATTTTTTTTAGATCGATGATGTACTAAAAAAATTTTTTCACATCATGGATGTACTAAAAAAATTTTTTCATATCAAGCATGTACTAAAAAAATTTTTTTTAGATCGAGGATGTACCAAAAAAATTTTTTTTGATCGAGGATGTACTAAAAAAATTTTTTTCATATCAAGGATGTACTAAAAATATTTTTTTTAGATCGAAGATGTACTAAAAAATATTTTTTTTTGGTCGAGGATGTACTAAAAAAATTTTTTCACATCAAGGATGTACTAAAAAAATTTTTTCATATCAAGCATGTACTAAAAAAATTTTTTTTAGAACGAGGATGTACTAAAAAAATTTTTTTAGATCGAGGATGTACTAAAAAAATTTTTTTTGATCGAGGATGTACTAAAAAAATTTTTTTTGATCGAGGATGTACTAAAAAAATTTTTTAGATCGGGGATGTACTAAAAAAATTTTTTTAGATCAAGGATGTACTAAAAAAATTTTTTTTAGATCGAGGATGTACTAAAAAATTTTTTTTGATCGAGGATGTACTAAAAAAATTTTTTTAGATCGAGGATGTACTAAAAAAATTTTTTTAGATCGAGGATGTACTAAAAAAATTTTTTTTGATCGAGGATGTACTAAAAAAATTTTTTTTGATCGAGGATGTACTAAAAAAATTTTTTAGATCGGGGATGTACAAAAAAAATTTTTTTTAGATCAAGGATGTACTAAAAAATTTTTTTTAGATCGAGGATGTACTTAAAAATTTTTTTAGATCGAGGATGTACTAAAAAAATTTTTTTTAGATCGAGGATGTACTTAAAAATTTTTTTAGATCGAGGATGTACTAAAAAAATTTTTTTTAGATCGAGGATGTACTAAAAAAATTTTTTTTGATCGAGGATGTACTAAAAAAATTTTTTTAGATCGAGGATGTACTAAAAAAATTTTTTTTAGATCGAGGATGTACTAAAAAAATTTTTTTTGATCGAGGATGTACTAAAAAAATTTTTTTAGATCGAGGATGTACTAAAAAAATTTTTTTAGATCGAGGATGTACTAAAAAAATTTTTTTTAGAACGAGGATGTACTAAAAAATTTTTTTTGATCGAGGATGTACTAAAAAAATTTTTTTTAGATCGAGGATGTACTAAAAAATTTTTTTTCATATCAAGGATGTACTAAAAAAAATTTTTTTAAATCGAGGATGTACTAAAAAAATTTTTTTAAAATCGAGGATGTACTAAAAAAATTTTTTAAAATGTATTTAAGCCCTCGTCCGACAGCATGGGTTGGTTTCTGGGGAAATATACGCCTAATGGTATGCAATCTCATATCTTGACAGCATTTTCAATTGCGCTAGCAGATAGTTTTTGTTTTCAACTAAATCAAACATACTATAGCTGATTTATTCAAGTACACATTATTCAATTTGGCCGTTGAAAGTAAAAATAATTTGTTTAAATCAAAACAACTAGCTACGTTATGAATTTTTATTGCTAACCGTTCGTTGTAAATTTTAGTTGCGTAGAATAATATTTTGGAATGATTTTAATGTATCGTTTTTATTTCATAGAAGAATTAACAAAAAATGGGTGAGCAAACAAAAAGCACTATAGTAAGACGGTTAAGGTTTGCTTGCGTAATTATTTAAATATCATACTTTTAAGTGGAAGGGGTACACAATTAATGTTGATGATATATTTGTTTTTAATTTGATCAATGCTTTAAGCATGGTATTCATGCACCAGTTCAACGCGATTATTGATTGTTTTGATTTTGTTTGAAGCATAACAATATTGCGCTTCACTATGGATTTTCATCACAAAACATTCGTCGTTTGTTATAATCGCATAGAAAAATAAATTGGAATGATTTTAATGTATTTTTTTAAATTTCGTAGAAAAAGAAACTATAATAAACACTGCCCGAATGAGACGATTAAGGTTAGCTTGCGCCGTTCTGCTGGTTTCGGAAAATTGAAATGCTATTAAATTGACTAAACAAATCAACAAGCTCTAGAAATAGTTTTAACATTCTGCAACAAAAACTATTAAATTTGTAAAATAATTAATTTTGTAGTTGTTAATATTAAATGAGTGAATTATAGTACCCGTTTGGTTCCCCACGAATAATCATTTTATTGTTTCAGTAGTTGAGCTATGCAGCAAAGGCTGCATGTGTGGAGAAGATCAGTAAACTAAATATAGTTTTATGCAAAGCGATTCGATTCAATATCATTTGTGTCTGCATCGTCTGTCATCATGTGATTGAATGGTATAAACAGCCATTTTTAAAAAATGGAAATATGTTTCGTTCTAGTTCTATTCTAGTTTATTTTTTGTACATCCTAAAACGGACTTTGCGGGCTAGGTCGTCCGATTCTATGCTAATAAAGTGACCATTCCAACGGAGCCTGTGCGAGTCTAATTCGCTGCACGACGGTGAGAATGGTCCTCGTGTAGAAAATGGTCCTCGAGGTTTCCACTCGTGAGTCGTAGATGGTCCTCTTTAGCGCCTGGTTGTAATTCGTGAAGTTCCATAAACTTCGTGTTGGGAAAGAGTACCTCCTGAAAGAAATAATTTATAAGCATCGATTCACACTCGGTGCCAAACAAATGGATACGATCGTTTTACTCCCGATCCTGGTACATCCTGGATCCCCATACTTACATCCTGGTTTGCACATTTATTATTATAAGGCAGGAATCTGCGTAGACCTGTACGTTGTTGCAGGTCATCGTTTACATCTTCCTAAAATATAGCTTTCCTGTTGTTAGTATATACATTGGGCATTTGATGTAAGAATACACCTTTTGCCTTCTGTATACTCCAGCTGGCACCACGTGGAGGTCGGAAAGTATTAGCCAACCAAAAACTAGAAAAAAAAAGCATTAGTTATAAGCACAAAATTAGAGCGACAAACTTAAACCCATACTTAATTCACATTAATAAACTCCATTAGAGCAGAGAATGTGTTGGCATGCGTTCTACGAAAAGCATGCTCCGCTAAGTATTGATTAAAAATTTGTTGCTCTGTTGGTTGAGCCACCGCCAAAGATTTTCTACATCTTGAGTATGAATAAGTGAATCAGAAGGCTTCACGAAGCTAGCTGAGTGGTTAACAGCGACATGTCGTTGATTATGCCCCGGTTAAAACTTCGGTATTTCTGCGTTCTACGAGCACCAGAAATATCTCCTTTGTTTCCCGACAAATGACCCTCCCACCAACGACTCTTTGGGGAAGGCATTCATGCGGCCTCGGTTGTACTTACGTTTTGTAGATTTTGGTCTCGTCTATCTCGACTGTCAGACCCGGTCCTCCAATCGGTGAATCGTTGTTTGGTTCCATCAGCAACTCCATCCGACTTTCGCCGAAGAGCTTCAGCACTGTGCCAAGGGGTCACTTCAGCTTCTTTTGCTGCAGTTTTAGCTCCGACTCCGGTGCTCCACATGTAGAGCAAAATCATTCCCTGTTTCAGGGAGTAACGGGTGCCTTCGAAAAATGACTGTCAACGCACGGATCTTTCGGCGTTCTGGCAACCACGTTTTCAGATGTTTCCACACAACCCACACCGCATCTGCAAAATAAATTTACAAGATTACAAACACACGTAACCTGTTTTCTTTGTTAAGTACTATGTACGTACTAAAGTCACACTAACAATTATTCGGGCTTTCTAGTTTACTTACCTGTCTCCGTTCCGAACACCTGTTCTAAGGAGCATCGCTCCTTGGCACCGACTGCAGATTTGGCTGCTCCGCAGGATGCCTTTGCCCATCAGCCAAAGGACGGAGCTGACGGGATTCGTGAAGTGACTGAGAACTGTTGCAAAGGACTCTCTTTCCAGTATTTTTAATCACTTGTGTAATCGATGTTTGCTATACCGAGTAGTGTCGCTGTAGAAACCAGCGTCTGGCCAGGCCTGGTGGAGAAGAGGGAGTTGTCCGAGAAGTCGTCGAGAAGTTGTCGAGTGCGGTGACAATATAAAACCTGACTTGCTCACTTCACCTGTGCCGTTTATTCATACGCTTCCCGATACTAACTGATCGTAGACATTGTGTTCCCGGGATCCCTCGATACCTACTTGGCCCTCTTTGGGCCTTGCTAACGATCTTGCTTACTGAAGGTATAATAATTTTAACCTACGGTGCAGAGTGTTGTGTGACCGCACGATCGCATAGACGACACTTCTGCTTAATGCTTACGACTCAGATTGCCCGACTACGAGGCGACGATGACCGCTTCACCCCCTTACACTTATTTGAATCAATTGAATCTCGCGCACGCCAGTCCTCAGCCCCGAAATGGTACGGCCGGTGAGAAAGAGGGACCTATTTATTTTGGCCCCGTCAGATCTACGAGTTGACTCGAATGGTGATGTGGGCAATCGAGACTATGCATTCTGTTAAAGAACGGGGAACTCTCTTGGGAACTGAATTCACGTCTTTAGCCAACGCTAAAGAGACAAAACAATGGTAGCATCTTGGCGAGTTTCTTCAGTCATTCCGTCCATTCTCGGATCGGATTTTATCAGCAGTGGCTGACTTTGCCCCGATTCAGTTTTAGTGACTTTGATCTTGAGCTCAGCTAGACGATTGTGTGGGCAGGGAATACATTTGGTTTCGTCTTGTATCACTCGTGGATCACACCTCTTTTTTTTTCTCCAGTCAAACCATTCGGTGTCCTTCGGTTGACGTATCCATCGTGCCTGTGTGGAAAAACCCATCTTCTCCCTTATTGCCTCTGTGGCTCCCAATTTTTATGCTTCTGCTGTCGACCCGTCTTTACGCCGTCTCTCAATGCCTCATTCTCTGCTTCGTCAAGCATTCTACGTAGCGTAAGTCAAGCTTTACTTCGTTGATATCCTCCGTAACGCCAAGTGTTATTCCTTCAAGCCATGGTGTAAAGTATTAACCTTCCATCGTTTAACGACTAGTTTACGCTAATTCCTCCTATTACTTTTTTTTTTTTCAATTAATATTTGTCTTATTCTTCTACCCTTTTAGGAGCGAACTGTTGGTTTCAAAGCTTCTGTGAATTGATTTTCGCTTTCTATATTGCTGTTGGCGGTGCGCTGTGCTGGTAGTTCGATCATGTTTCTTTCTTGTGCAAGCGAATGCCTTTTGACTCCTTTTTCGGTTTTGTGCGACGGTGTATTGACGGTGAACAGCGGGACATTTTTCCTCTCAGACAGCCCGCCAACGTTCGCCAACGTGCGCCCAAACTAATTCGTACCGTCGTTGTGGAAAACCACCATGGGTCATGCCAGATTTGCTAACACTGTTGGATGGTGATTTAGGGCGTTTGCTTCGACACCTAAAGTGAAAAAGTTTTTCTTTTTCTTGCATGGAATAAATAGGAAATGAATTTTTCTAGTAAAGGTATTTTTTTGTATTGAATCTAACGTTCCTTTCATAACTGGTAAAGATATTTTGCGTAACATGTTTTGAAACAATTTTGTTTTCCGTGACGTTTTCGTTACACGTTATTTTACCATTGTCTGTCTGCACAGTCATATTAGGTTCAAATTTTATTTTTGTCCTGTACCAAATAACAAAAAGGTGTCGATGAGTTATGTCCTCGTGTGATATTTAGCGCTGTATTTATAGGCGTTAAAAATTTGTCGTGACTGATTTTGATACATCTCCTTGGGCAGTTTAACGAGTTATTGTGAAACAACAACACGTTTGTAGGTGCAAAGTTCCAGGGTTTTTTTAAATATTCTCGAGCAGTTGACAAAACTACAAACTTTGAACTTTTTGCAATTGGGGTGCATTTTTGTACAACCAAGCTATTCACTGACATAGCAACAAAAACGAGTTTTTTTTTTCGATAAATATTATATTTTTGATCCTTTCAATCATTGTAGCTGTTGACCCATTCAGGTGTGGTGCTACTGCAATTTTTTTTTTTTCATGGTGTATGTTTGGCGATAAACTAATGGGATTTTGAATAAAAATTGTAACTCGCAATTTTGTTAAAGCGTTATTTCAAAATCAATCAATTTAATGAGCAAAGGATCGTCGGGAATTGCTAACTAACTAGGGATCATATCATAACTCTTTTTGATCAATTTATCTTCCAAAGTCGGTACCCAGTACATCGAAAATCGGTTTGAAATGTTTTCCTTTTTTTGTATCGCGTTTAGAAAGATATTTTGGTCTTTTTGTATTTTAGCCAATAGTTGGTTAACGGATGTTATTAAATAAAATAGGCGCTTGTTTTTCCAGAGTTGAGCTTTCAAACCATTTGTGAGGTTTCTATAGTTCTCGACTGTTATGCGTAATAAATTAAATTTGGTTACCAGTGACGAAGCTGTTTCGTCCACTTGAGTACTTGTCTGATTTACAAAAGAGTATATTTTCCCTAGAGCCGATGTCTGAAACTGAATAGTATTTCTAATTTCCTCCTCGTTATGGCGGATTTTATCCATATTTAAATCTACCCGCATTCTATCGTTTTCATGCATGTCATTCCAAAATTTCCATGAGCGTTTTGAAATTTGCTTTCCAAAAAAGGATTTGATAAGCTTTTGTCTTTGTTTGAGGTGGTCAAAAGTGTCTTTTTAACTGTTTCAAATTATAATTGCAAGGAATGTCCTCGGATGAATTTTCTGGGGTTTCGCATAACAAGGTGGTATGTTGGAAAATTCTTTCCAGTTCTTCAGTGTTCTCATCGACTCCGGAAATATTTAAATGAAGCTCAAAGTTATACATACCCTCGGATATTAGAATCACACCCATTTCTTCTAGTATCACTTCCGGTCCGTGTAGTGAGTACTGCCATGTTTTCTCAGGGGTAAGTTCTGCTTGGCCGAACCCTAATATCCAGATGTTGCTAACCATAAGCCATGCAAAAATCTTTTTTTTTTTAAAGTTTGTTGTGCCTTTTTCTGGTGGTAAAATGGTTATTCTAAAAAAAAAAATATGAGTTAGAATTGCTACAAATTGTCCAAGTAAAAATTTCGTTGTATTTATTTATATATTCATTTATTTTTTTTTCTTTTATTATTATTATTATTATTTTTTTTTAAATTTAGTTCTGTCGTTCATGGTACCGTATTAATCGGTTGACATGAATTTTTTCTAATTTCCTTCCGTTTTTTAATGACGCATGTCTGCTCGCTTGGTATTTCAACTACTTCAGAAGGACCTCTCCAAACATTTTGCAATTTTTTGGCCAGTTCCCGTAGGGGTATTCTTGACTAGTACAAGTTCGCCCCACATTGGTTGCCATTGATTAGTGTCCTGATCATAAAGAGTTTTACGTTTTTCTTTCGACAAGATCAAATTTTGTTTGGCCAGAAGATGTACCTGTTTTAATTTTGTTTTCAATTGCTCACAATATTTACCATAAAAATTATTTCCTGTGTTTTTTTTAGATCAAGGATGTACTAAAAAATTTTTTTTAGATCGAGGATGTACTAAAAAAATTTTTTTAGATCGAGGATGTACTAAAAAAATTTTTTTAGATCGAGGATGTACTAAAAAAATTTTTTTTAGATCGAGGATGTACTAAAAAATTTTTTTTGATCGAGGATGTACTAAAAAAAATTTTTTAGATCGAGGATGTACTAAAAAAATTTTTTTTTAGATCGAGGATGTACTAAAAAATTTTTATTTAGATCGAGGATGTACTAAAAAAATTTTTTTAGATCGAGGATGTACTAGAAAAATTTTTTTTAAATCGAGGATGTACTAAAAAAATTTTTTTTTGATCGAGGATGTACTAAAAAAATTTTTGTCATATCAAGGATGTACTAAAAAAATTTGTTTTAGATCGGGGATGTACTAAACAAATTTTTGTCATATCAAGGATGTACTAAAAAAAATTTTTTTTTAGATCGAGGATGTACTAAAAAAATTTTTTTTAGATCGAGGATGTACTAAAAAAAATTTTTTAGATCGAGGATGTACTAAAAATTTTTTTTAAATCGAGGATGTACTAAAAAAAATTTTTTCATATCAAGGATGTACTAAAAAAATTTTTTTTAGATCGAGGATGTACTAAAAAAATTTTTTTAGATCGAGGATGTACTAAAAAAAATTTTTTTACATCGAGGATGTACTAAAAAAAATTTTTTCATATCAAGGATGTACTAAAAAAATTTTTTTTAGATCGAGGATGTACTAAAAAAATTTTTTTAGATCGAGGATGTACTAAAAAAATTTTTTTAGATCGAGGATGAACTAAAAAATTTTTTTTTAAATCGAGGATGTACTAAAAAAATTTTTTTTAGATCGAGGATGTACTAAAAAAATTTTTTTAGATCGAGGATGTACTAAAAAATTTTTTTTAGATCGAGGATGTACTAAAAAAATTTTTTCATATCAAGGATGTACTAAAAAAATTTTTTTTAGATCGAGGATGTACTAACAAAATTTTTTCATATCAAGGATGTACAAAAAAAATTTTTTTAGATCTAGGATGTACTAAAAAAATTTTCTTCATATCAAGGATGTACTAAAAAAATTTTTTTTGATCGAGGATGTACTAAAAAAATTTTTTTTAGATCGAGGATGTACTAAAAAAATTTTTTTAGATCGAGGATGTACTAAAAAAATTTTCTTCATATCAAGGATGTACTAAAAAAATTTTTATAGATCGAGGATGTACTAAAAAAATTTTTTTAGATCGAGGATGTACTAAAAAATTTTTTTTAGATCGAGGATGTATTAAAAAATTTTTTTAGATCGAGGATGTACTAAAAAAAATTTTGTAGATCGAGGATGTACTAAAAAAATTTTTTTAGATCAAGGATGTACTAAAAATTTTTTTTCATATCAAGGATGTACTAAAAAAATTTTTTTTAGATCGAGGATGTCCTAAAAAAATTTTTTTCATATCAAGGATGTACTAAAAAAATTTTTTTTAGATCGAGGATGTACTAAAAAAAATTTTTTAGATCGAGGATGTACTAAACAAATTTTTTTTAGATCGAGGATGTACTAAAAAAATTTTTTTTGATCGAGGATGTACTAAAAAATTTTTTTAGATCGAGGATGTACTAAAAAAAATTTTTTTACATCGAGGATGTACTAAAAAAAATTTTTTCATATCAAGGATGTACTAAAAAATTTTTTTTAGGTCGAGGATGTACTAAAAAAATTTTTTTTAAATCGAGGATGTACTAAAAAAATTTTTTTAGATCGAGGATGTACTAAAAAAATTTTTTTTAAATCGAGGATGTACTAAAAAAATTTTTTTAGATCGAGGATGTACTTAAAAAATTTTTTTTAAATCAAGGATGTACTAAAAAAATTTTTTTAGATCGAGGATGTACTAAAAAAATTTTTTTTAAATCGAGGATGTACTAAAAAAATTTTTTTAGATCGAGGATGTACTAAAAAAATTTTTTTTAGATCGAGGATGTCCAAAAAAAATTTTTTTAAATCGAGGATGTACTAAAAAAATTTTTTTAGATCGAGGATGTACTAAAAAAATTTTTTTTAAATCGAGGATGTACTAAAAAAATTTTTTTAGATCGAGGATGTACTAAAAAATTTTTTTTTAAATCGAGGATGTACTAAACAATTTTTTTTAGATCGAATATGTACTAAAAAAAATTTTTTCATATCAAGGATGTACTAAAAAAATTTTTTTAGATCGAGGATGTACTAAAAAAATTTTTTTTAAATCGAGGATGTACTAAAAAAATTTTTTTAGATCGAGGATGTACTAAAAAAATTTTTTTTAGGTCGAGGATGTACTAAAAAAATTTTTTTAGATCGAGGATGTACTAAAAAAATTTTTTTTAGGTCGAGGATGTACTAAAAAAATTTTTTTAGATCGAGGATGTACTAAAAAATTTTTTTTCATATCAAGGATGTACTAAAAAATTTTTTTTTAGATCAAGGATGTACTAAAAAAATTTTTTTTAGATCGAGGATGTACTAAAAAAATTTTTTTTAGATCGAGGATGTACTAAAAAAATTTTTTTTAGATCGAGGATGTACTAAAAAAATTTTTTTCATATCAAGGATGTACTAAAAAAATTTTTTTTAGATCGAGGATGTACTAAAAAAATTTTTTTTTGATCGAGGATGTACTAAAAAAATTTTTTTTAGATCGAGGATGTACTAAAAAAATTTTTTTTAGATCGAGGATGTACTAAAAAAATTTTTTTAGATCGAGGATGTACTAAAAAAATTTTTTTAGATCGAGGATGTACTAAAAAAAATTTTTTCATATCAAGGATGTACTAAAAAAATTTTTTTTAGATCGAGGATGTACTAAAAAATTTTTTTTTGATCGAGGATGTACTAAAAAAATTTTTTTCATATCAAGGATGTACTAAAAAAATTTTTTTTAGATCGAGGATGTACTAAAAAAATTTTTTTTTGATCGAGGATGTACTAAAAAAATTTTTTTTAGATCGAGGATGTACTAAAAAATTTTTTTTTAGATCGAGGATGTACTAAAAAAATTTTTTTTAGATCGAGGATGTACTAAAAAAATTTTTTTAGATCGAGGATGTACTAAAAAATTTTTTTTAGATCAAGGATGTACTAAAAAAATTTTTTTTGATCGAGGATGTACTAAAAAAATTTTTTTTAGATCGAGGATGTACTAAAAAAATTTTTTTTAAAACGAGGATGTACTAAAAAAATTTTTTTAGATCGAGGATGTACTAAAAAAATTTTTTTTAGATCGAGTATGTACAAAAAAAATTTTTTTAGGTCGAGGATGTACTAAAAAAATTTTTTTTAGGTCGAGGATGTACTAAAAAAATTTTTTTAGATCGAGGATGTACTAAAAAAATTTTTTTTAAATCGAGGATGTACTAAAAAAATTTTTTTAGATCGAGGATGTACTAAAAAAATTTTTTTAAATCGAGGATGTACTAAAAAAATTTTTTTTAAATCGAGGATGTACTAAAAAATTTTTTTTAGATCGAGGATGTACTAAAAAAATTTTTTTAGGTCGAGGATGTACTAAAAAAATTTTTTTTAGGTCGAGGATGTACTAAAAAAATTTTTTTAGATCGAGGATGTACTAAAAAAATTTTTTTTAAATCGAGGATGTACTAAAAAAATTTTTTTAGATCGAGGATGTACTAAAAAAATTTTTTTTAGGTCGAGGATGTACTAAAAAAATTTTTTTAGATCGAGGATGTACTAAAAAAATTTTTTTTAGGTCGAGGATGTACTAAAAAAATTTTTTTAGATCGAGGATGTACTAAAAAAATTTTTTTAAATCGAGGATGTACTAAAAAAATTTTTTTTAAATCGAGGATGTACTAAAAAAATTTTTTTAGATCGAGGATGTACTAAAAAAATTTTTTTAAATCGAGGATGTACTAAAAAAATTTTTTTTAGATCGAGGATGTACTAAAAAATTTTTTTTAGGTCGAGGATGTACTAAAAAAATTTTTTTTAGGTCGAGGATGTACTAAAAAAATTTTTTTAGATCGAGGATGTACTAAAAAAATTTTTTTTAAATCGAGGATGTACTAAAAAAATTTTTTTAGATCGAGGATGTACTGAAAAAATTTTTTTTAGATCGAGGATGTACTAAAAAAATTTTTTTAGGTCGAGGATGTACTAAAAAAATTTTTTTTAGGTCGAGGATGTACTAAAAAAATTTTTTTAGATCGAGGATGTACTAAAAAAATTTTTTTTAAATCGAGGATGTACTAAAAAATTTTTTTTTAAATCGAGGATGTAGTAAAAAAATTTTTTTAGATCGAGGATGTACTAAAAAAATTTTTTTTAGATCGAGGATGTACTAAAAAATTTTTTTTAAATCGAGGATGTACTAAAAAAAATTTTTTCATATCAAGGATGTACTAAAAAAATTTTTTTTAGATCGAGGATGTACTAAAAAAATGTTTTTTAGGTCGAGGATGTACTAAAAAAATTTTTTTAGATCGAGGATGTACTAAAAAAATTTTTTTTAAATCGAGGATGTACTAAAAAAATTTTTTTAGATCGAGGATGTACTAAAAAAATTTTTTTTGAGTCGAGGATGTACTAAAAAAATTTTTTTAGATCGAGGATGTACTAAAAAAATGTTTTTTAGGTCGAGGATGTACTAAAAAAATTTTTTTAGATCGAGGATGTACTAAAAAAATTTTTTTTAGATCGAGGATGTACTAAAAAAATTTTTTTAAATCGAGGATGTACTAAAAAAATTTTTTTTAAATCGAGGATGTACTAAAAAAATTTTTTTAGATCGAGGATGTACTAAAAAAATTTTTTTTAGGTCGAGGATGTACTAAAAAAATTTTTTTAGATCGAGGATGTACTAAAAAAATTTTTTTTAAGTCGAGGATGTACTAAAAAAATTTTTTTAGATCGAGGATGTACTAAAAAAATTTTTTTTAGATCGAGGATGTACTAAAAAATTTTTTTTAAATCGAGGATGTACTAAAAAAAATTTTTTCATATCAAGGATGTACTAAACAAATTTTTTTTAGATCGAGGATGTACTAAAAAAATTTTTTTAGATCGAGGATGTACTAAAAAAATTTTTTTTAAATCGAGGATGTACTAAAAAAATTTTTTTAGATCGAGGATGTACTAAAAAAATTTTTTTTAGATCGAGGATGTACTAAAAAATTTTTTTTAAATCGAGGATGTACTAAAAAAAATTTTTTCATATCAAGGATGTACTAAAAAAATTTTTTTTAGATCGAGGATGTGCTAAAAAAATTTTTTTAGATCGAGGATGTACTAAAAAAATTTTTTTTAGATCGAGGATGTACTAAAAAATTTTTTTTAAATCGAGGATGTACTAAAAAAAATTTTTTCATATCAAGGATGTACTAAAAAAATTTTTTTTAGATCGAGGATGTACTAAAAAAATTTTTTTTAGGTCGAGGATGTACTAAAAAAATTTTTTTAGATCGAGGATGTACTAAAAAAATTTTTTTTAGATCAAGGATGTACTAAAAAAATTTTTTTTAATCGAGGATGTACTAAAAAAATTTTTTTTAAATCGAGGATGTACTAAAAAAATTTTTTTAGATCGAGGATGTACTAAAAAAATTTTTTTTAGATCGAGGATGTACTAAAAAAATTTTTGTAGATCGAGGATGTACTAATAAAATTTTTTTTAAATCGAGGATGTACTAAAAAAATTTTTTTAGATCGAGGATGTACTAAAAAAATTTTTTTAGATCGAGGATGTACTAAAAAAATTTTTTTAGATCGAGGATGTACTAAAAAAATTTTTTTAAATCGAGGATGTACTAAAAAAATTTTTTTTAAATCGAGGATGTACTAAAAAAATTTTTTTAGATCGAGGATGTACTAAAAAAATTTTTTTAAATCGAGGATGTACTAAAAAAATTTTTTTTAAATCGAGGATGTGCTAAAAAAATTTTTTTTAGATCGAGGATGTACTAAAAAATTTTTTTTAAATCGAGGATGTACTAAAAAAATTTTTTTCATATCAAGGATGTACTAAAAAAATTTTTTTTAGATCGAGGATGTACTAAAAAAATTTTTTTTAGATCGAGGATGTACTAAAAAAACTTTTTTAAATCGAGGATGTACTAAAAAAATTTTTTTAAATCGAGGATGTACTAAAAAAATTTTTTTTAAATCTAGGATGTACTAAAAAAATTTTTTTTAAATCGAGGATGTACTAAAAAAATTTTTTTAGATCGAGGATGTACTAAAAAAATTTTTTTAAATCGAGGATGTACTAAAAAAATTTTTTTTAAATCGAGGATGTACTAAAAAAATTTTTTCATATCAAGGATGTACTAAAAAAATTTTTTTTAGATCGAGGATGTACTAAAAAAATTTTTTTAGATCGAGGATGTACTAAAAAAATTTTTTTTAAATCGAGGATGTACTAAAAAAATTTTTTTAGATCGAGGATGTACTAAAAAAATTTTTTTTAGGTCGAGGATGTACTAAAAAAATTTTTTTAGATCGAGGATGTACTAAAAAAATTTTTTTTAAATCGAGGATGTACTAAAAAAATTTTTTTAGATCGAGGATGTACTAAAAAAATTTTTTTTAGGTCGAGGATGTACTAAAAAAATTTTTTTTAGGTCGAGGATGTACTAAAAAAATTTTTTTAGATCGAGGATGTACTAAAAAATTTTTTTTTAGGTCGAGGATGTACTAAAAAAATTTTTTTAGATCGAGGATGTACTAAAAAAATTTTTTTAAATCGAGGATGTACTAAAAAAATTTTTTTTAAATCGAGGATGTACTAAAAAAATTTTTTTAGATCGAGGATGTACTAAAAAAATTTTTTTAAATCGAGGATGTACTAAAAAAATTTTTTTAGATCGAGGATGTACTAAAAAAATTTTTTCATATCAAGGATGTACTAAAAAAATTTTTTTTAGATCGAGGATGTACTAAAAAAATTTTTTTAGATCGAGGATGTACTAAAAAAATTTTTTTTAGATCGAGGATGTACTAAAAAAATTTTTTTAGATCGAGGATGTACTAAAAAAATTTTTTTAAATCGAGGATGTACTAAAAAAATTTTTTTTAAATCGAGGATGTACTAAAAAAATTTTTTTAGATCGAGGATGTACTAAAAAAATTTTTTTTTGGGTCGAGGATGAGCTAAAAAAATTTTTTTAGATCGAGGATGTACTAAAAAAATTTTTTTTAGGTCGAGGATGTACTAAAAAAATTTTTTTTAGATCGAGGATGTACTAAAAAAATTTTTTTAGATCGAGGATGTACTAAAAAAATTTTTTTAAATCGAGGATGTACTAAAAAAATTTTTTTTAAATCGAGGATGTACTAAAAAAATTTTTTTAGATCGAGGATGTACTAAAAAAATTTTTTTTAGGTCGAGGATGTACTAAAAAAATTTTTTTTAGATCGAGGATGTACTAAAAAATTTTTTTTAAATCGAGGATGTACTAAAAAAAATTTTTTCATATCAAGGATGTACTAAAAAAATTTTTTTTAGATCGAGGATGTACTAAAAAAATTTTTTTTAGGTCGAGGATGTACTAAAAAAATTTTTTTAGATCGAGGATGTACTAAAAAAATTTTTTTTAGATCAAGGATGTACTAAAAAAATTTTTTTTAATCGAGGATGTACTAAAAAAATTTTTTTTAAATCGAGGATGTACTAAAAAAATTTTTTTAGATCGAGGATGTACTAAAAAAATTTTTTTTAGATCGAGGATGTACTAAAAAAATTTTTGTAGATCGAGGATGTACTAATAAAATTTTTTTTAAATCGAGGATGTACTAAAAAAATTTTTTTAGATCGAGGATGTACTAAAAAAATTTTTTTTAAATCGAGGATGTACTAAAAAAATTTTTTTAGATCGAGGATGTACTAAAAAAATTTTTTTTAGATCGAGGATGTCCAAAAAAAATTTTTTTTAAATCGAGGATGTACTAAAAAAATTTTTTTAGATCGAGGATGTACTAAAAAAATTTTTTTTAAATCGAGGATGTACTAAAAAAATTTTTTTAGATCGAGGATGTACTAAAAAATTTTTTTTTAAATCGAGGATGTACTAAAAAAATTTTTTTAGATCGAGGATGTACTAAAAAAATTTTTTTTAGATCGAGGATGTACTAAAAAAATTTTTTTTAGATCGAGGATGTACTAAAAAAATTTTTTTAAATCGAGGATGTACTAAAAAAATTTTTTTAGATCGAGGATGTACTAAAAAAATTTTTTTTAATCGAGGATGTACTAAAAAAATTTTTTTAGATCGAGGATGTACTAAAAAAATTTTTTTAGATCGAGGATGTACTAAAAAAAATTTTTTCATGTCAAGGATGTACTAAAAAAATTTTTTTTAGATCGAGGATGTACTAAAAAATTTTTTTAGATCAAAGATGTACCAAAACAAATTTTTTCATATCAAGGATGTACTAAAAAAATTTTTTTTAGATCGAGGATGTATTAAAAAAATTTTTTTTGATCTAGGATGTACTAAAAAATTTTTTTTCATATCAAGGATGTACTAAAAAAATTTTTTTTGATCGAGGATGTACTAAAAAATTTTTTTAGATCGAGGATGTACTGAAAAATTTTTTTCATATCAAGGATGTACTAAAAAATTTTTTTTAGAACGAGGATGTACTAAAAAAATTTTTTTTAGATCGAGGATGTACTAAAAAAAATTTTTTTGATCGAGGATGTACTAAAAAATTTTTTTAGATCGAGGATGTACTGAAAAAATTTTTTTCATATCAAGGATGTACTAAAAAATTTTTTTTAGATCGAGGATGTACTGAAAAAATTTTTTTAGATCGAGGATGTACTAGAAAAATTTTTTTTAAACCGAGGATGTACTAAAAAAGTTTTTTTTAGATCGAGGATGTACTGAAAAAATTTTTTTAGATCGAGGATGTACTAGAAAAATTTTTTTTAAACCGAGGATGTACTAAAAAAATTTTTTTAGATCGAGGATGTACTAAAAAAATTTTTTTTAGATCGAGGATGTACTAAAAAAATTTTTTTAGATCGAAGATGTACTAAAAAATTTTTTTTTAATCGAGGATGTACTAAAAAAATTTTTTTAGATCGAGGATGTACTAAAAAAATTTTTTTCATATCAAGGATGTACTAAAAAAATTTTGTTTAGATCGAGGATGTACTAAAAAAATTTTTTTTAGATCGAGGATGTACTAAAAAAATTTTTTTTAGATCGAGGATGTACTAAAAAAATTTTTTTAGATCGAGGATGTATTAAAAAATTTTTTTTAGATCGAGGATGTACTAAAAAAATTTTTTTAGATCGAGGATGTACTAAAAAAAAATTTTTTACATCGAGGATGTACTAAAAAATTTTTTTTTATCGAGGATGTACTAAAAAAATTTTTTTCATATCAAGGATGTACTAAAAAAATTTTTTTTAGATCGAGGATGTACTAAAAAAATTTTTTTTGATCGAGGATGTACTAAAAAAATTTTTTTAAATCGAGGATGTACTAAAAAAAATTTTTTTACATCGAGGATGTACTTAAAAATGTTTTTTTATCGAGGATGTACTAAAAAAATTTTTTTTGATCGAGGATGTACTAAAAAAATTTTTTTCATATCGAGGATGTACTAAAAAATTTTTTTTAGATCGAGGATGTACTAAAAAAATTTTTTTTGATCGAGGATGTACTAAAAAATTTTTTTTTAGATCGAGGATGTACTAAAAAAATTTTTTTAGATCGAGGATGTACTAAAAAAATTTTTTTTACAGCGAGGATGTACTAAAAAAATTTTTTTTGATCGAGGATGTACTAAAAAAATTTTTTTAAATCGAGGATGTACTAAAAAAAATTTTTTTACATCAAGGATGTACTTAAAAATGTTTTTTTATCGAGGATGTACTAAAAAAATTTTTTTTGATCGAGGATGTACTAAAAAAATTTTTTTCATATCGAGGATGTACTAAAAAAATTTTTTTTAGATCGAGGATGTACTAAAAAAATTTTTTTTGATCGAGGATGTACTTAAAAAATTTTTTTTTAGATCGAGGATGTACTAAAAAAATTTTTTTAGATCGAGGATGTACTAAAAAAATTTTTTTTACATCGAGGATGTACTAAAAAAATTTTTTTTGATCGAGGATGTACTAAAAAAATTTTTTCATATCAAGGATGTACTAAAAAAAATTTTTTTAGATCAAGGATGTACTAAAAAATTTTTTTAGATCGAGGATGTACTAAAAAAATTTTTTTCATATCAAGGATGTACTAAAAAAATTTTTTTTAGATCGAGGATGTACTAAAAAAATTTTTTTTGATCGAGGATGTACTAAAAAAATTTTTTTCATATCGAGGATGTACTAAAAAAATTTTTTTTAGATCGAGGATGTACTAAAAAAATTTTTTTTGATCGAGGATGTACTAAAAAAATTTTTTTAGATCGAGGATGTACTAAAAAAAATTTTTTTACATCGAGGATGTACTAAAAAATTTTTTTTTATCGAGGATGTACTAAAAAAATTTTTTTCGTATCAAGGATGTACTAAAAAAATTTTTTTTAGATCGAGGATGTACTAAAAAAATTTTTTTTGATCGAGGATGTACTAAAAAAATTTTTTTCATATCGAGGATGTACTAAAAAAATTTTTTTTAGATCGAGGATGTACTAAAAAAATTTTTTTTGATCGAGGATGTACTAAAAAAATTTTTTTAGATCGAGGATGTACTAAAAAAAATTTTTTTACATCGAGGATGTACTAAAAAATTTTTTTTTATCGAGGATGTACTAAAAAAATTTTTTTTGATCGAGGATGTACTAAAAAAATTTTTTTCATATCGAGGATGTACTAAAAAAATTTTTTTTAGATCGAGGATGTACTAAAAAAATTTTTTTGATCGAGGATGTACTAAAAAAATTTTTTTTAGATCGAGGATGTACTAAAAAAATTTTTTTAGATCGAGGATGTACTAAAAAATTTTTTTTTAGATCGAGGATGTACTAAAAAAATTTTTTTTGATCGAGGATGTACTAAAAAAATTTTTTTTAGATCGAGGATGTACTAAAAAAATTTTTTTTGATCGAGGATGTACTAAAAAAAATTTTTTCATATCAAGGATGTACTAAAAAAATTTTTTTTGATTGAGGATGTACTAAAAAAATTTTTTCATATCAAGGATGTACTAAAAAAATTTTTTTTAGATCGAGGATGTACTAAAAAATTTTTTTAGATCGAGGATGTACTAAAAAAATTTTTTTCATATCAAGGATGTACTAAAAAAATTTTTTTTAGATCGAGGATGTACTAAAAAAATTTTTTTTGATCGAGGATGTACTAAAAAAAATTTTTTCATATCAAGGATGTACTAAAAAAATTTTTTTTGATTGAGGATGTACTAAAAAAATTTTTTCATATCAAGGATGTACTAAAAAAATTTTTTTTAGATCGAGGATGTACTAAAAAATTTTTTTAGATCGAGGATGTACTAAAAAAATTTTTTTCATATCAAGGATGTACTAAAAAAATTTTTTTTAGATCGAGGATGTACTAAAAAAATTTTTTTTGATTGAGGATGTACTAAAAAAATTTTTTTCATATCGAGGATGTACTAAAAAAATTTTTTTTAGATCGAGGATGTACTAAAAAAATTTTTTTTGATCGAGGATGTACTAAAAAAATTTTTTTAGATCGAGGATGTACTAAAAAAAATTTTTTTACATCGAGGATGTACTAAAAAATTTTTTTTTATCGAGGATGTACTAAAAAAATTTTTTTCATATCAAGGATGTACTAAAAAAATTTTTTTTAGATCGAGGATGTACTAAAAAATTTTTTTTTGATCGAGGATGTACTAAAAAAATTTTTTTCATATCGAGGATGTACTAAAAAAATTTTTTTTAGATCGAGGATGTACTAAAAAAGTTTTTTTTGATCGAGGATGTACTAAAAAATTTTTTTTTAGATCGAGGATGTACTAAAAAAATTTTTTTAGATCGAGGATGTACTAAAAAAATTTTTTTTACATCGAGGATGTACTAAAAAAATTTTTTTTGATCGAGGATGTACTAAAAAAATTTTTTCATATCAAGGATGTACTAAAAAAATTTTTTTTAGATCGAGGATGTACTAAAAAAATTTTTTTTGATCGAGGATGTACTAAAAATTTTTTTTTCATATCAAGGATGTACTAAAAAAATTTTTTTTAGATCGAGGATGTACTAAAAAAATTTATTTAGATCGAGGATGTACTAAAAAAATTTTTTAGATCGAGGATGTACTAAAAAAATTTTTTTTAGAACGAGGATGTACTAAAAAAATTTTTTTTAGATCGAGGATGTACCAAAAAAATTTTTTTAGATCGAGGATGTACTAAAAAAAATTTTTTCATATCAAGGATGTACTAAAAAAATTTTTTTTAGATCGAGGATGTACTAAAAAAATTTTTTTAGATCGAGGATGTACTAAAAAAATTTTTTTCATATCAAGGATGTACTAAAAAAATTTTTTTTAGATCGAGGATGTATTAAAAAATTTTTTTTAGATCGAGGATGTACTAAAAAAATTTTTTTTGATCGAGGATGTACTAAAAATTTTTTTTTCATATCAAGGATGTACTAAAAAAATTTTTTTTAGATCGAGGATGTACTAAAAAATTTTTTTTAGATCGAGGATGTACTAAAAAAATTTTTTCTAGATCGAGGATGTACTGAAAAAAATTTTTTCATATCAAGGATGTACTAAAAAAATTTTTTTTAGATCGAGGATGTACTAAAAAAATTTTTTTTGATCTAGGATGTACTAAAAAAATTTTTTTTGATCGAGGATGTACTAAAAAAATTTATTTAGATCGAGAATGTACTAAAAAAATTTTTTAGATCGAGGATGTACTAAAAAAATTTTTTTTAGAACGAGGATGTACTAAAAAAATTTTTTTAGATCGAGGATGTACTAAAAAAATTTTTTTAGATCGAGGATGTACTAAAAAAAATTTTTTTTGATCGAGGATGTACTAAAAAAATTTTTTTTGATCGAGGATGTACTAAAAAAATTTTTTTTAGATCGAGGATGTACTAAAAAAATTTTTTTAGATCGAGGATGTACTAAAAAATTTTTTTTTAGATCGAGGATGTACTAAAAAAATTTTTTTTGATCGAGGATGTACTAAAAAAATTTTTTTCATATCAAGGATGTACTAAAAAAATTTTTTTTTAGATCGAGGATGTACTAAAAAAATTTTTTTTGATCGAGGATGTATTAAAAAAATTTTTTTAGATCGAGGATGTACTAAAAAAAATTTTTTTTAGATCGAGGATGTACTAAAAAAATTTTTTTTGATCGAGGATGTACTAAAAAAATTTTTTTAGATCGAGGATGTACTAAAAAAAATTTTTTTACATCGAGGATGTACTAAAAAAATTTTTTTTAGATCGAGGATGTACTAAAAAAATTTTTTTTAGATCGAGGATGTACTAAAAAAGTTTTTTAGATCGAGGATGTACTAAAAAAAATTTTTTCATATCAAGGATGTACTAAAAAAATTTTTTTTGATTGAGGATGTACTAAAAAAATTTTTTCATATCAAGGATGTACTAAAAAAATTTTTTTTAGATCGAGGATGTACTAAAAAATTAATTTTTTTAGATCGAGGATGTACTAAAAAAATTTTTTTCATATCAAGGATGTACTAAAAAAATTTTTTTTAGATCGAGGATGTACTAAAAAAATTTTTTTTGATCGAGGATGTACTAAAAAAATTTTTTTCATATCGAGGATGTACTAAAAAAATTTTTTTTAGATCGAGGATGTACTAAAAAAATTTTTTTTGATCGAGGATGTACTAAAAAAATTTTTTTAGATCGAGGATGTACTAAAAAAAATTTTTTTACATCGAGGATGTACTAAAAAATTTTTTTTTATCGAGGATGTACTAAAAAAATTTTTTTCATATCAAGGATGTACTAAAAAAATTTTTTTTAGATCGAGGATGTACTAAAAAAATTTTTTTTGATCGAGGATGTACTAAAAAAATTTTTTTCATATCGAGGATGTACTAAAAAAATTTTGTTTAGATCGAGGATGTACTAAAAAAATTTTTTTTGATCGAGGATGTACTAAAAAAATTTTTTTAAATCGAGGATGTACTAAAAAAAATTTTTTTACATCGAGGATGTACTTAAAAATGTTTTTTTATCGAGGATGTACTAAAAAAATTTTTTTTGATCGAGGATGTACTAAAAAAATTTTTTTCATATCGAGGATGTACTAAAAAAATTTTTTTTAGATCGAGGATGTACTAAAAAAATTTTTTTTGATCGAGGATGTACTAAAAAATTTTTTTTTAGATCGAGGATGTACTAAAAAATTTTTTTTAGATCGAGGATGTACTAAAAAAATTTTTTTTACATCGAGGATGTACTAAAAAAATTTTTTTTGATCGAAGATGTACTAAAAAAATTTTTTCATATCAAGGATGTACTAAAAAAATTTTTTTTAGATCGAGGATGTACTAAAAAAATTTTTTTTGATCGAGGATGTACTAAAAATTTTTTTTTCATATCAAGGATGTACTAAAAAAATTTTTTTTAGATCGAGGATGTACTAAAAAAATTTTTTTTGATCTAGGATGTACTAAAAAATTTTTTTTTGATCGAGGATGTACTAAAAAAATTTATTTAGATCGAGGATGTACTAAAAAAATTTTTTAGATCGAGGATGTACTAAAAAAATTTTTTTTAGAACGAGGATGTACTAAAAAAATTTTTTTTAGATCGAGGATGTACTAAAAAAATTTTTTTAGATCGAGGATGTACTAAAAAAAATTTTTTCATATCAAGGATGTACTAAAAAAATTTTTTTTAGATCGAGGATGTACTAAAAAAATTTTTTTAGATCGAGGATGTACTAAAAAAATTTTTTTCATATCAAGGATGTACTAAAAAAATTTTTTTTAGATCGAGGATGTATTAAAAAAATTTTTTTAGATCGAGGATGTACTAAAAAAAATTTTTTCATATCAAGGATGTACTAAAAAAATTTTTTCTAGATCGAGGATGTACTGAAACAAATTTTTTCATATCAAGGATGTACTAAAAAAATTTTTTTTAGATCGAGGATGTACTAAAAAAATTTTTTTTGATCGAGGATGTACTAAAAAAATGTTTTTAAATCGAGGATGTACTAAAAAAATTTATTTAGATCGAGGATGTACTAAAAAAATTTTTTAGATCGAGGATGTACTAAAAAAATTTTTTTTAGAACGAGGATGTACTAAAAAAATTTTTTTAGATCGAGGATGTACTAAAAAAATTTTTTTAGATCGAGGATGTACTAAAAAAAATTTTTTTTGATCGAGGATGTACTAAAAAAATTTTTTTTGATCGAGGATGTACTAAAAAAATTTTTTTTAGATCGAGGATGTACTAAAAAAATTTTTTTAGATCGAGGATGTACTAAAAAATTTTTTTTTAGATCGAGGATGTACTAAAAAAATTTTTTTTGATCGAGGATATACTAAAAAAATTTTTTTCATATCAAGGATGTACTAAAAAAATTTTTTTTAGATCGAGGATGTACTAAAAAAATTTTTTTTGATCGAGGATGTATTAAAAAAATTTTTTTAGATCGAGGATGTACTAAAAAAATTTTTTTTAGATCGAGGATGTACTAAAAAAATTTTTTTAGATCGAGGATGTACTAAAAAAAATTTTTTTACATCGAGGATGTACTAAAAAATTTTTTTTTAGATCGAGGATGTACTAAAAAAATTTTTTTTGATCGAGGATGTACTAAAAAAATTTTTTTCATATCAAGGATGTACTAAAAAAATTTTTTTTAGATCGAGGATGTACTAAAAAAATTTTTTTTGATCGAGGATGTATTAAAAAAATTTTTTTCATATCAAGGATGTACTAAAAAAATTTTTTTTAGATCGAGGATGTACTAAAAAAATTTTTTTAGATCGAGGATGTACTAAAAAAAATTTTTTTACATCGAGGATGTACTAAAAAAATTTTTTTTAGATCGAGGATGTACTAAAAAAATTTTTTTTAGATCGAGGATGTACTAAAAAAATTTTTTTAGATCGAGGATGTACTAAAAAAAATTTTTTTTAGATCGAGGATGTACTAAAAAAATTTTTTTTGATTGAGGATGTACTAAAAAAATTTTTTCATATCAAGGATGTACTAAAAAAATTTTTTTTAGATCGAGGATGTACTAAAAAATTTTTTTAGATCGAGGATGTACTAAAAAAATTTTTTTCATATCAAGGATGTACTAAAAAAATTTTTTTTAGATCGAGGATGTACTAAAAAAATTTTTTTTGATCGAGGATGTACTAAAAAAAATTTTTTCATATCAAGGATGTACTAAAAAAATTTTTTTTGATTGAGGATATACTAAAAAAATTTTTTCATATCAAGGATGTACTAAAAAAAATTTTTTTAGATCAAGGATGTACTAAAAAATTTTTTTAGATCGAGGATGTACTAAAAAAATTTTTTTCATATCAAGGATGTACTAAAAAAATTTTTTTTAGATCGAGGATGTACTAAAAAAATTTTTTTTGATCGAGGATGTACTAAAAAATTTTTTTTCATATCGAGGATGTACTAAAAAAATTTTTTTTAGATCGAGGATGTACTAAAAAAATTTTTTTTGATCGAGGATGTACTAAAAAAATTTTTTTTAGATCGAGGATGTACTAAAAAAATTTTTTCATATCAAGGATGTACTAAAAAAATTTTTTTCATATCAAGGAGGAACTAAAAAAATTTTTTTTAGATCGAGGATGTACTAAAAAAATTTTTTTAGATCGAGGATGTACTAAAAAAAATTTTTTTACATCGAGGATGTACTAAAAAATTTTTTTTGATCGAGGATGTACTAAAAAAATTTTTTTCATATCAAGGATGTACTAAAAAATTTTTTTTAGATCGAGGATGTACTAAAAAAATTTTTTTAGATCGAGGATGTACTAAAAAAATTTTTTTTAGATCGAGGATGTACTAAAAAAAATTTTTTCATATCAAGGATGTACTAAAAAATTTTTTTTTAGATCGAGGATGTACTAAAAAAATTTTTTTTGATCGAGGATGTACTAAAAAAATTTTTTTCATATCAAGGATGTACTAAAAAATTTTTTTTAGATCGAGGATGTACTAAAAAAATTTTTTTTGATCGAGGATGTACTAAAAAAATTTTTTAGATCGAGGATGTACTAAAAAAATTTTTTCATATCAAGGATGTACTAAAAAAATTTTTTTAGATCGAGGATGTACTAAAAAAATTTTTTTTAAATCGAGGATGTACTAAAAAAATTTTTTTTGATCGAGGATGTACTAAAAAAATTTTTTTTAGATCGAGGATGTACTAAAAAAATTTTTTTCATATCAAGGATGTACTAAAAAAATTTTTTTTAGATCGAGGATGTACCAAAAAAAATTTTTTTAGATCGAGGATGTACTTAAAAATTTTTTTTGATCGAGGATGTACTAAAAAAATTTTTTTTAGATCGAGGATGTACTAAAAAAATTTTTTTTAGATCGAGGATGTACCAAAAAAATTTTTTCATATCAAGGATGTACTAAAAAAAATTTTTTTAGATCGAGGATGTACTTAAAAATTTTTTTTGATCGAGGATGTACTAAAAAAATTTTTTTTAGATCGAGGATGTACTAAAAAATTTTTTTTTAGATCGAGGATGACTAAAAAAATTTTTTTTAGTTCGAGGATGTACTAAAAAAATTTTTTTTGATCTAGGATGTACTTAAAAAAATTGTTTTTAGATCGAGGATGTACTAAAAAAATTTTTTTTGATCGAGGATGTACTAAAAAAATTTTTTTAGATCGAGGATGTACTAAAAAAAATTTTTTCATATCAAGGATGTACTAAAAAATTTTTTTTTAGATCGAGGATGTACTAAAAAATTTTTTTTGATCGAGGATGACTAGAAAAATTTTTTTTAGATCGAGGATGTACTAAAAATATTTTTTTTTTGATCGAGGATGTACTAAAAAAATTTTTTTTGATCGAGGATGTACTAAAAAAATTTTTTTCATATCAAGGATATACTAAAAAAATTTTTTTTAGATCGAGGATGTACTAAAAAAATTTTTTTTGATCGAGGATGTACTAAAAAAATTTTTTTTAGATCGAGGATGTACTAAAAAAATTTTTTTCATATCAAGGATGTACTAAAAAAATTTTTTTTAGATCGAGGATGTACTAAAAAAATTTTTTTTAGATCGAGGATGTACTAAAAAATTTTTTTTTGATCGAGGATGTACTAAAAAAATTTTTTTTAGATCGAGGATGTACTAAAAAAATTTTTTTCATATCAAGGATGTACTAAAAAAATTTTTTTTAGATCGAGGATGTAGTAAAAAAATTTTTTTTGATCGAGGATGTACTAAAAAAATTTTTTTCATATCAAAGATGTACTAAAAAAATTTTTTTTAGATCGAGGATGTACTAAAAAAATTTTTTTCATATCAAGGATGTACTAAAAAAATTTTTTTTAGATCGAGGATGTAGTAAAAAAATTTTTTTTGATCGAGGATGTACTAAAAAAATTTTTTTCATATCAAGGATGTACTAAAAAAATTTTTTTTAGATCGAGGATGTACTAAAAAAATTTTTTTCATATCAAGGATGTACTAAAAAAATTTTTTTTAGATCGAGGATGTAGTAAAAAAATTTTTTTTGATCGAGGATGTACTAAAAAAATTTTTTTCATATCAAAGATGTACTAAAAAAATTTTTTTTAGATCGAGGATGTACTAAAAAAATTTTTTTCATATCAAGGATGTACTAAAAAAATTTTTTTTGATCGAGGATGTACTAAAAAAATTTTTTTCATATCAAGGATGTACTAAAAAAATTTTTTTTAGATCGAGGATGTACTAAAAAAATTTTTTTTGATCGAGGATGTACTAAAAAAATTTTTTTTAGATCGAGGATGTACTAAAAAAATTTTTTTCATATCAAGGATGTACTAAAAAAATTTTTTTTAGATCGAGGATGTAGTAAAAAATTTTTTTTTGATCGAGGATGTACTAAAAAAATTTTTTTTAGATCGAGGATGTACTAAAAAAATTTTTTTTGATCGAGGATGTACTAAAAAAATTTTTTTTAGATCGAGGATGTACTAAAAAAATTTTTTTTAGATCGAGGATGTACTAAAAAAATTTTTTTCATATCAAGGATGTACTAAAAAATTTTTTTTAGATCGAGGATGTACTAAAAAAATTTTTTTTAGATCGAGGATGTACTAAAAAAATTTTTTTTGATCGAGGATGTACTAAAAAAATTTTTTTAGATCGAGGATGTACTAAAACATTTTTTTTAGATCGAGGATGTACTTAAAAAATTTTTTTAGATCGAGGATGTACTAAAACATTTTTTTTAGATCGAGGATGTACTAAAAAAATTTTTTCATATCAAGGACGTACTAAAAAAATTTTTTTAGATCGAGGATGTACTAAAAAACATTTTTTTAGATCGAGGATGTACTAAAAAAATTTTTTTGATCGAGGATGTACTAAAAACATTTTTTTTAGATCGAGGATGTACTAAAAAATTTTTTTTGATCGAGGATGTACTAAAAAAATTTTTTTTGATCGAGGATGTACTAAAAAAAATTTTTTCATATCAAGGATGTACTAAAAAATTTTTTTTTTAGATCGAGGATGTACTAAAAAAATTTTTTTTTAGATCGAGGATGTACTAAAAAAATTTTTTTAGATCAAGGATGTACTAAAAAATTTTTTTTTAGATCGAAGATGTACTAAAAAAATTTTTTTTGATCGAGGATGTACTAAAAAAATTTTTTTCATATCAAGGATGTACTAAAAAATTTTTTTTCATATCAAGGATGTACTAAACAAATTTTTTTTAGATCGAGGAAGTACTAAAAAAATTTTTTTTGATCGAGGATGTACTAAAAAATTTTTTTAGATCGAGGATGTACTAAAAAAAAATTTTTTAGATCAAGGATGTACTAAAAAATTTTTCTTTAGATCGAAGATGTACTAAAAAAATTTTTTTAGATCGAGGATGTACTAAAAAAAATTTTTCATATCAAGGATGTTATAAAAAATTTTTTTTTAGATCGAGGATGTACTAAAAAAATTTTTTTTAGATCGAGGATGTACTAAAAAAATTTTTTTAGATCGAGGAAGTATTAACAAAATTTTTTTTAGATCAAGGATGTACTAAAAAAATTTTTTTAGATCGAGGAAGTATTAACAAAATTTTTTTTAGATCGAGGATGTACTAAAAAAATTTTTTTCATATCAAGGATGTACTAAAACAATTTTTTTTAGATCGAGGATATACTAAAAAAATTTTTTTTATATCGAGGATGTACTAGAAAAACTTTTTTTAAATCAAGGATGTACTAAAAAAATTTTTTTAGATCGAGGATGTACGAAAAAATTTTTTTTAGATCGAGGATGGACTAAAAAAATTTCTTTAGATCGAGGATGTACTAAAAAATTTTTTTTCATATCAAGGTTGTACTAAAAAAATTTTTTTAGATCGAGGATGTACTAAAAAAATTTTTTTTAGATCGAGGATGTACTAAAAAAAATTTTTTCATATCAAGGATGTACTAAAAAAATTTTTTTTGATCGAGGATGTACTAAAAAAATTTTTTTCATATCAAGGGTGTACTAAAAATATTTTTTTAGATCGAGGATGTACTAAAAAAATTTTTTTTGATCGAGGATGTACTAAAACAATTTTTTTTAGATCGAGGATGTACTAAAAAAATTTTTTTTGATCGAGGATGTACTAAAAAAATTTTTTTTAGATCGAGGATGTACTAAAAAAATTTTTTTAGATCGAGGATGTACTAAAAAAATTTTTTTAGATCGAGGATGTACTAAAAAAAACATTTTTTTATATCGAGGATGTACTAAAAAATTTTTTTAATCGAGGATGTACTAAAAAAATTTTTTTAGATCGATTATGTACTAAAAAAATTTTTTTTAGATCGAGGATGTACTAAAAATATTTTTTTCATATCAAGGATGTACTAAAACAATTTTTTTTAGATCGAGGATATACTAAAAAAATTTTTTTTATATCGAGGATGTACTAGAAAAACTTTTTTTAAATCAAGGATGTACTAAAAAAATTTTTTTAGATCGAGGATGTACGAAAAAATTTTTTTTAGATCGAGGATGGACTAAAAAAATTTCTTTAGATCGAGGATGTACTAAAAAATTTTTTTTCATATCAAGGTTGTACTAAAAAAATTTTTTTAGATCGAGGATGTACTAAAAAAATTTTTTTTAGATCGAGGATGTACTAAAAAAAATTTTTTCATATCAAGGATGTACTAAAAAAATTTTTTTTGATCGAGGATGTACTAAAAAAATTTTTTTCATATCGAGGATGTACTAAAAACATTTGTTTTAGATCGAGGATGTACTAAAAAATTTT
Organism: Anopheles nili; assembly: GCF_943737925.1. Taxonomy (NCBI): domain Eukaryota; kingdom Metazoa; phylum Arthropoda; class Insecta; order Diptera; family Culicidae; genus Anopheles; species Anopheles nili. The sequence continues at coordinate 108,520 of NW_026525551.1, forward strand.
TTTTGATCGAGGATGTACTAAAAAAATTTTTTTTAGATCGAGGATGTACTAAAAAAAATTTTTTCATATCAAGGATGTACTAAAAAAATTTTTTTTGATCGAGGATGTACTAAAAAACTTTTTTTAGATCGAGGATGTACTAAAAAAAATTTTTTCATATCAAGGATGTACTAAAAAATTTTTTTTAGATCGAGGATGTACTAAAAAATTTTTTTTGATCTAGGATGTACTAAAAAAATTTTTTTTAGATCGAAGATGTACTAAAAAAATTTTTTTTGATCTAGGATGTACTAAAAAAATTTTTTTTAGATCGAGGATGTACTAAAAAAATTTTTTTAGATCGAGGATGTACTAAAAAAATTTTTTTAGATCGAGGATGTACTAAAAAAATTTTTTTTAGATCGAGGATGTACTAAAAAAATTTTTTTCCTTTTAAGGATGTATTAAAAAATTTTTTTTTAGATCGAGGATGTACTAAAAAAATTTTTTTTGATCGAGGATGTACTAAAAAATTTTTTTTCATATCAAGGATGTACTAAAAACATTTGTTTTAGATCGAGGATGTACTAAAAAATTTTTTTTGATCGAGGATGTACTAAAAAAATTTTTTTTAGATCGAGGATGTACTAAAAAAATTTTTTTTTAGATCGAGGATGTACTAAAAAAATTTTTTTTTAGATCGAGGATGTACTTAAAAAATTTTTTTTGATCGAGGATGTACTAAAAAAATTTTTTTAGATCGAGGATGTACTAAAAAAATTTTTTTCATATCAAGGATGTACTAAAAAAATTTTTTTTAGATCGAGGATGTACTAAAAAAATTTTTTTAGATCGAGGATGTACTAAAAAAATTTTTTTTAAAACGAGGATGTACTAAAAAAATTTTTTTAGATCGAGGATGTACTAAAAAAATTTTTTTTAGGTCGAGGATGTACTAAAAAAATTTTTTTAGATCGAGGATGTACTAAAAAAATTTTTTTTAGGTCGAGGATGTACTAAAAAAATTTTTTTAGATCGAGGATGTACTAAAAAAATTTTTTTTAGATCGAGGATGTACTAAAAAAATTTTTTTAAATCGAGGATGTACTAAAAAAATTTTTTTTAAATCGAGGATGTACTAAAAAAATTTTTTTAGATCGAGGATGTACTAAAAAATTTTTTTTAAATCGAGGATGTACTAAAAAAAATTTTTTCATATCAAGGATGTACTAAAAAAATTTTTTTTAGATCGAGGATGTACTAAAAAAATTTTTTTTAGATCGAGGATGTACTAAAAAAATTTTTTTAGATCGAGGATGTACTAAAAAAATTTTTTTTAAATCGAGGATGTACTAAAAAAATTTTTTTAGATCGAGGATGTACTAAAAAAATTTTTTTTAGATCGAGGATGTACTAAAAAATTTTTTTTAAATCGAGGATGTACTAAAAAAAATTTTTTCATATCAAGGATGTACTAAAAAAATTTTTTTTAGATCGAGGATGTACTAAAAAAATTTTTTTAGATCGAGGATGTACTCAAAAAATTTTTTTTAAATCGAGGATGTACTAAAAAAATTTTTTTAGATCGAGGATGTACTAAAAAAATTTTTTTTAGGTCGAGGATGTACTAAAAAAATTTTTTTAGATCGAGGATGTACTAAAAAAATTTTTTTTAGGTCGAGGATGTACTAAAAAAATTTTTTTAGATCGAGGATGTACTAAAAAAATTTTTTTTAGATCGAGGATGTACTAAAAAAATTTTTTTAAATCGAGGATGTACTAAAAAAATTTTTTTTAAATCGAGGATGTACTAAAAAAATTTTTTTTAGATCGAGGATGTACTAAAAAATTTTTTTTAAATCGAGGTTGTACTAAAAAAAATTTTTTCATATCAAGGATGTACTAAAAAAATTTTTTTTAGATCGAGGATGTACTAAAAAAATTTTTTTAGATCGAGGATGTACTAAAAAAATTTTTTTTAAATCGAGGATGTACTAAAAAAATTTTTTTAGATCGAGGATGTACTAAAAAAATTTTTTTTAGGTCGAGGATGTACTAAAAAAATTTTTTTAGATCGAGGATGTACTAAAAAAATTTTTTTTAGGTCGAGGATGTACTAAAAAAATTTTTTTAGATCGAGGATGTACTAAAAAAATTTTTTTTAGATCGAGGATGTACTAAAAAAATTTTTTTAAATCGAGGATGTACTAAAAAAATTTTTTTTAAATCGAGGATGTACTAAAAAAATTTTTTTAGATCGAGGATGTACTAAAAAAATTTTTTTTAGATCGAGGATGTACTAAAAAAATTTTTTTAGATCGAGGATGTACTAAAAAAATTTTTTTAGATCGAGGATGTACTAAAAAAATTTTTTTTAAATCGAGGATGTACTAAAAAAAATTTTTTAGATCGAGGATGTGCTAAAAAAATTTTTTTTAGATCGAGGATGTACTAAAAATTTTTTTTTAAATCGAGGATGTACTAAAAATTTTTTTTAGATCGAGGATGTACTAAAAAAATTTTTTTTAAATCGAGGATGTACTAAAAAAATTTTTTTAGATCGAGGATGTGCTAAAAAAATTTTTTTTAGATCGAGGATGTACTAAAAAATTTTTTTTAGATCGAGGATGTACTAAAAAAAATTTTTTCATATCAAGGATGTACTAAAAAAATTTTTTTTAGATCGAGGATGTACTAAAAAAATTTTTTTAGATCGAGGATGTACTAAAAAAATTTTTTTTAAATCGAGGATGTACTAAAAAAATTTTTTTAGATCGAGGATGTACTAAAAAAATTTTTTTTAGGTCGAGGATGTACTAAAAAAATTTTTTTAGTTCGAGGATGTACTAAAAAAATTTTTTTTAGATCGAGGATGTACTAAAAAAATTTTTTTAAATCGAGGATGTACTAAAAAAATTTTTTTTAAATCGAGGATGTACTAAAAAAATTTTTTTAGATCGAGGATGTACTAAAAAAATTTTTTTTAGATCGAGGATGTACTAAAAAAATTTTTTAGATCGAGGATGTGCTAACAAAATTTTTTTAGATCGAGGATGTACTAAAAAATTTTTTTTAAATCGAGGATGTACTAAAAAAAATTTTTTCATATCAAGGATGTACTAAAAAAATTTTTTTTAGATCGAGGATGTACTAAAAAAATTTTTTTAGATCGAAGATGTACTAAAAAAATTTTTTTTAAATCGAGGATGTACTAAAAAAATTTTTTTAGATCGAGGATGTACTAAAAAAATTTTTTTTAGGTCGAGGATGTACTAAAAAAATTTTTTTAGATCGAGGATGTACTAAAAACATTTTTTTTAGATCGAGGATGTACTAAAAAAATTTTTTTAAATCGAAGATGTACTAAAAAAATTTTTTTTAAATCGAGGATGTACTTAAAAAATTTTTTTAGATCGAGGATGTACTAAAAAAATTTTTTTTAGATCGAGGATGTACTAAAAAAATTTTTTTAGATCGTGGATGTACTAAAAAAATTTTTTTTAAATCGAGGATGTACTAAAAAAATTTTTTTAGATCGAGGATGTACTAAAAAAATTTTTTTTAGGTCGAGGATGTACTAAAAAAATTTTTTTAGATCGAGGATGTACTAAAAAAATTTTTTTTAGATCGAGGATGTACTAAAAAAATTTTTTTTAGATCGAGGATGTACTAAAAAAATTTTTTTAGATCGAGGATGTGCTAAAAAAATTTTTTTTAGATCGAGGATGTACTAAAAAATTTTTTTTAAATCGAGGATGTACTAAAAAAAATTTTTTAGATCGAGGATGTACTAAAAAAATTTTTTTTAGGTCGAGGATGTACTAAAAAAATTTTTTTAGATCGAGGATGTACTAAAAACATTTTTTTTAGATCGAGGATGTACTAAAAAAATTTTTTTAAATCGAGGATGTACTAAAAAAATTTTTTTTAAATCGAGGATGTACTAAAAAAATTTTTTTAGATCGAGGATGTACTAAAAAAATTTTTTTTAGATCGAGGATGTACTAAAAAAATTTTTTTAGATCGAGGATGTACTAAAAAAATTTTTTTTATGTCGAGGATGTACTAAAAAAATTTATTTAGATCGAGGATGTACTAAAAAAATTTTTTTTAGGTCGAGGATGTACTAAAAAAATTTTTTTAGATCGAGGATGTACTAAAAAAATTTTTTTTAGATCGAGGATGTACTAAAAAAATTTTTTTTAGATCGAGGATGTACTAAAAAAATTTTTTTAGATCGAGGATGTGCTAAAAAAATTTTTTTTAGATCGAGGATGTACTAAAAAATTTTTTTTAAATCGAGGATGTACTAAAAAAAATTTTTTCATATCAAGGATGTACTAAAAAAATTTTTTTTAGATCGAGGATGTACTAAAAAAAATTTTTTTAGATCGAGGATGTACTAAAAAAATTTTTTTAGATCGAGGATGTACTAAAAAAATTTTTTTTAAATCGAGGATGTACTAAAAAAATTTTTTTAGATCGAGGATGTACTAAAAAAATTTTTTTTAGATCGAGGATGTACTAAAAAATTTTTTTTAAATCGAGGATGTACTAAAAAAAATTTTTTCATATCAAGGATGTACTAAAAAAATTTTTTTTAGATCGAGGATGTACTAAAAAAATTTTTTTAGATCGAGGATGTACTAAAAAAATTTTTTTTAAATCGAGGATGTACTAAAAAAATTTTTTTAGATCGAGGATGTACTAAAAAAATTTTTTTTAGGTCGAGGATGTACTAAAAAAATTTTTTTAGATCGAGGATGTACTAAAAAAATTTTTTTTAGGTCGAGGATGTACTAAAAAAATTTTTTTAGATCGAGGATGTACTAAAAAAATTTTTTTTAGATCGAGGATGTACTAAAAAAATTTTTTTAAATCGAGGATGTACTAAAAAAATTTTTTTTAAATCGAGGATGTACTAAAAAAAATTTTTTAGATCGAGGATGTACTAAAAAAATTTTTTTTAGATCGAGGATGTACTAAAAAAATTTTTTTAGATCGAGGATGTACTAAAAAAATTTTTTTTAAATCGAGGATGTACTAAAAAAATTTATTTAGATCGAGGATGTGCTAAAAAAATTTTTTTTAGATCGAGGATGTACTAAAAAATTTTTTTTAAATCGAGGATGTACTAAAAAATTTTTTTAGATCGAGGATGTACTAAAAAAATTTTTTTTAAATCGAGGATGTACTAAAAAAATTTTTTTAGATCGAGGATGTGCTAAAAAAATTTTTTTTAGATCGAGGATGTACTAAAAAATTTTTTTTAGATCGAGGATGTACTAAAAAAAATTTTTTCATATCAAGGATGTACTAAAAAAATTTTTTTTAGATCGAGGATGTACTAAAAAAATTTTTTTAGATCGAGGATGTACTAAAAAAATTTTTTTTAAATCGAGGATGTACTAAAAAAATTTTTTTAGATCGAGGATGTACTAAAAAAATTTTTTTTAGGTCGAGGATGTACTAAAAAAATTTTTTTAGATCGAGGATGTACTAAAAAAATTTTTTTTAGATCGAGGATGTACTAAAAAAATTTTTTTTAGATCGAGGATGTACTAAAAAAATTTTTTTAGATCGAGGATGTACTAAAAAAATTTTTTTTAGATCGAGGATGTACTAAAAAATTTTTTTTAAATCGAGGATGTACTAAAAAAAATTTTTTCATATCAAGGATGTACTAAAAAAATTTTTTTTAGATCGAGGATGTACTAAAAAAATTTTTTTTAGATCGAGGATGTACTAAAAAAATTTTTTTAGATCGAGGATGTACTAAAAAAATTTTTTTTTAAATCGAGGATGTACTAAAAAAATTTTTTTAGATCGAGGATGTACTAAAAAAATTTTTTTTAGATCGAGGATGTACTAAAAAAATTTTTTTAGATCGAGGATGTGCTAAAAAAATTTTTTTTAGATCGAGGATGTACTAAAAAATTTTTTTTAAATCGAGGATGTACTAAAAAAAATTTTTTCATATCAAGGATGTACTAAAAAAATTTTTTTTAGATCGAGGATGTACTAAAAAAATTTTTTTTAGATCGAGGATGTACTAAAAAAATTTTTTTAGATCGAGGATGTACTAAAAAAATTTTTTTTAAATCGAGGATGTACTAAAAAAATTTTTTTAGATCGGGGATGTACTAAAAAAATTTTTTTTAGATCGAGGATGTACTAAAAAATTTTTTTTAAATCGAGGATGTACTAAAAAAAATTTTTTCATATCAAGGATGTACTAAAAAATTTTTTTTTAGATCGAGGATGTACTAAAAAAATTTTTTTAGATCGAGGATGTACTAAAAAAATTTTTTTTAAATCGAGGATGTACTAAAAAAATTTTTTTAGATCGAGGATGTACTAAAAAAATTTTTTTTAGGTCGAGGATGTACTAAAAAATTTTTTTTAGATCGAGGATGTACTAAAAAAATTTTTTTTAGGTCGAGGATGTACTAAAAAAATTTTTTTAGATCGAGGATGTACTAAAAAAATTTTTTTAGATCAAGGATGTACTAAAAAAATTTTTTTTAGATCGAGGATGTACTAAAAAAATTTTTTTAGATCGAGGATGTGCTAAAAAAATTTTTTTTAGATCGAGGATGTACTAAAAAATTTTTTTTAAATCGAGGATGTACTAAAAAAAATTTTTTCATATCAAGGATGTACTAAAAAAATTTGTTTTAGATCGAGGATGTACTAAAAAAATTTTTTTTAGATCGAGGATGTACTAAAAAAATTTTTTTAGATCGAGGATGTACTAAAAAAATTTTTTTTAAATCGAGGATGTACTAAAAAAATTTTTTTAGATCGAGGATGTACTAAAAAAATTTTTTTTAGATCGAGGATGTACTAAAAAATTTTTTTTAAATCGAGGATGTACTAAAAAAAATTTTTTCATATCAAGGATGTACTAAAAAAATTTTTTTTAGATCGAGGATGTACTAAAAAAATTTTTTTAGATCGAGGATGTACTAAAAAAAATTTTTTTTAAATCGAGGATGTACTAAAAAAATTTTTTTAGATCGAGGATGTACTAAAAAAATTTTTTTTAGGTCGAGGATGTACTAAAAAAATTTTTTTAGATCGAGGATGTACTAAAAAAATTTTTTTTAGGTCGAGGATGTACTAAAAAAATTTTTTTAGATCGAGGATGTACTAAAAAAATTTTTTTTAGATCGAGGATGTACTAAAAAAATTTTTTTAAATCGAGGATGTACTAAAAAAATTTTTTTTAAATCGAGGATGTACTAAAAAAATTTTTTTAGATCGAGGATGTACTAAAAAAATTTTTTTTAGATCGAGGATGTACTAAAAAAATTTTTTTAGATCGAGGATGTACTAAAAAAATTTTTTTTAAATCGAGGATGTACTAAAAAAATTTTTTTAGATCGAGGATGTGCTAAAAAAATTTTTTTTAGATCAAGGATGTACTAAAAAATTTTTTTTAAATCGAGGATGTACTAAAAAATTTTTTTAGATCGAGGATGTACTAAAAAAATTTTTTTTAAATCGAGGATGTACTAAAAAAATTTTTTTAGATCGAGGATGTGCTAAAAAAATTTGTTTTAGATCGAGGATGTACTAAAAATTTTTTTTAAATCGAGGATGTACTAAAAAAAATTTTTCATATCATGGATGTACTAAAAAAATTTTTTTTAGATCGAGGATGTACTAAAAAAATTTTTTTAGATCGAGGATGTACTAAAAAAATTTTTTTTAAATCGAGGATGTACTAAAAAAATTTTTTTAGATCGAGGATGTACTAAAAAAATTTTTTTTAGGTCGAGGATGTACTAAAAAAATTTTTTTAGATCGAGGATGTACTAAAAAAATTTTTTTTAGATCGAGGATGTACTAAAAAAATTTTTTTAAATCGAGGATGTACTAAAAAAATTTTTTTTAAATCGAGGATGTACTAAAAAAATTTTTTTAGATCGAGGATGTACTAAAAAAATTTTTTTTAGGTCGAGGATGTACTAAAAAAATTTTTTTAGATCGAGGATGTACTAAAAAAATTTGTTTTAGATCGAGGATGTACTAAAAAAATTTTTTTTAGATCGAGGATGTACTAAAAAAATTTTTTTAGATCGAGGATGTACTAAAAAAATTTTTTTTAAATCGAGGATGTACTAAAAAAATTTTTTTAGATCGAGGATGTACTAAAAAAATTTTTTTCATATCAAGGATGTACTAAAAAAATTTTTTTAGATCGAGGATGTACTAAAAAAAATTTTTTTAGATCAAGGATGTACTAAAAAATTTCTTTTTAGATCGAGGATGTACTAAAAAAATTTTTTTTGATCGAGGATGTACTAAAAAAATTTTTTTAGATCGAGGATATACTAAAAAAATTTTTTTTGATCGAGGATGTACTAAAAAAATTTTTTTAGATCGAGGATGTACTAAAAAAAATTTTTTCATATCAAGGATGTACTAAAAAAATTTTTTTAAGATCGAGGATGTACTAAAAAAATTTTTTTTGATCTAGGATGTACTAAAAAATTTTTTTTTAGATCGAGGATGTACTAAAAAAATTTTTTTTGATCGTAGATGTACTAAAAAAATTTTTTTAGATCGAGGATGTACTAAAAAAATTTTTTTCATATCAAGGATGTACTAAAAACATTTGTTTTAGATCGAGGATGTACTAAAAAAATTTTTTTTGATCGAGGATGTACTAAAAAAATTTTTTTTAGATCGAGGATGTACTAAAAAAATTTTTTTTTAGATCGAGGATGTACTAAAAAAATTTTTTTAGATCGAGGATGTACTAAAAAAATTTTTTTCATATCAAGGATGTACTGAAAAATTTTTTTTTAGATCGAGGATGTACTAAAAAAATTTTTTTTGATCGAGGATGTACTAAAAAACTTTTTTTAGATCGAGGATGTACTAAAAAAAATTTTTCATATCATGGATGTACTAAAAAATTTTTTTTAGATCGAGGATGTACTAAAAAATTTTTTTTGATCTAGGATGTACTAAAAAAATTTTTTTTAGATCGAAGATGTACTAAAAAAATTTTTTTTGATCTAGGATGTACTAAAAAAATTTTTTTTAGATCGAGGATGTACTAAAAAAATTTTTTTAGATCGAGGATGTACTAAAAAAATTTTTTTAGATCGAGGATGTACTAAAAAAATTTTTTTTAGATCGAGGATGTACTAAAAAAATTTTTTTTAGATCGAGGATGTACTAAAAAATTTTTTTTAGATCGAGGATGTACTAAAAAAATTTTTTTAGATCGAGGATGTACTAAAAAAATTTTTTTTAGATCGAGGATGTACTAAAAAAATTTTTTTTTAGATCGATGATGTACTAAAAAAATTTTTTTTAGATCGAGGATGTACAAAAAAAATTTTTTTAGATCGAGGATGTACTAAAAAAATTTTTTTCATATCAAGGATGTACTAAAAAAATTTTTTTTAGATCGAGGATGTACTTAAAAAAATTTTTTTTAAATCGAGTATGTACTAAAAAAATTTTTTTAGATCGAGGATGTACTAAAAAAATTTTTTTAGATCGAGGATGTACTAAAAAAATTTTTTTTAGATCGAGGATGTACAAAAAAAATTTTTTTAGATCGAGGATGTACTAAAAAAATTTTTTTTAGATCGAGGATGTACTAAAAAAATTTTTTTAGATCGAGGATGTACTAAAAAATTTTTTTTTAGATCGAGGATGTACTAAAAAAATTTTTTTTAGATCGAGGATGTACTAAAAAATTTTTTTTAGATCGAGGATGTACTAAAAAATTTTTTTTAGATCGAGGATGTACTAAAAAAATTTTTTTTAGATCGAGGATGTACTAAAAAAATTTTTTTAGATCGAGGATGTACTAAAAAAATTTTTTTAGATCGAGGATGTACTAAAAAAATTTTTTTAGATCGAGGATGTACTAAAAAAATTTTTTTTAGATCGAGGATGTACTAAAAAAATTTTTTTAGATCGAGGATGTACTAAAAAAATTTTTTTTAGATCGAGGATGTACTAAAAAAATTTTTTTTAGATCGAGGATGTACTAAAAAATTTTTTTTAGATCGAGGATGTACTAAAAAAATTTTTTTAGATCGAGGATGTACTAAAAAAATTTTTTTTAGATCGAGGATGTACTAAAAATATTTTTTTAGATCGATGATGTACTAAAAAAATTTTTTTTAGATCGAGGATGTACAAAAAAAATTTTTTTAGATCGAGGATGTACTAAAAAAATTTTTTTTAGATCGAGGATGTACTAAAAAAATTTTTTTAGATCGAGGATGTACTTAAAAAAATTTTTTTTAAATCGAGGATGTACTAAAAAAATTTTTTTAGATCGAGGATGTACTAAAAAAATTTTTTTAGATCGAGGATGTACTAAAAAAATTTTTTTTAGATCGAGGATGTACAAAAAAAATTTTTTTAGATCGAGGATGTACTAAAAAAATTTTTTTTAGATCGAGGATGTACTAAAAAAATTTTTTTAGATCGAGGATGTACTAAAAAATTTTTTTTTAGATCGAGGATGTACTAAAAAAATTTTTTTTAGATCGAGGATGTACTAAAAAATTTTTTTTAGATCGAGGATGTACTAAAAAATTTTTTTTAGATCGAGGATGTACTAAAAAAATTTTTTTTAAATCGAGGATGTACTAAAAAAATTTTTTTAGATCGAGGATGTACTAAAAAAATTTTTTTAGATCGAGGATGTACTAAAAAAATTTTTTTAGATCGAGGATGTACTAAAAAAATTTTTTTTAGATCGAGGATGTACTAAAAAAATTTTTTTAGATCGAGGATGTACTAAAAAATTTTTTTTTAGATCGAGGATGTACTAAAAAAATTTTTTTTGATCGAGGATGTACTAAAAAATTTTTTTTAGATCGAGGATGTACTAAAAAATTTTTTTTAGATCGAGGATGTACTAAAAAAATTTTTTTAGATCGAGGATGTACTAAAAAAAATTTTTTTAGATCGAGGATGTACTAAAAAAATTTTTTTAGATCGAGGATGTACTAAAAAAATTTTTTTTAGATCGAGGATGTACTAAAAAAATTTTTTTAGATCGAGGATGTACTAAAAAAATTTTTTTAGATCGAGGATGTACTAAAAAAATTTTTTTCATATCAAGGATGCACTAAAAAAATTTTTTTTAGATCGAGGATGTACTAAAAAAATTTTTTTTGATCTAGGATGTACTAAAAAATTTTTTTTTAGATCGAGGAAGTACTAAAAAAATTTTTTTTGATCGAAGATTTACTAAAAATATTTTTTTAGATCGAGGATGTACTAAAAAAAATTTTTTCATATCAAGAATGTACTAAAAAACTTTTTTTTAGATCGAGGATGTACTAAAAAAATTTTTTTAGATCGAGGATGTACTAATAAAATTTTTTTCATATCAAGGTAGTACTAAAAAAATTTTTTTTTGATCGAGGATGTACTAAAAAAATTTTTTTTAGATCGAGGATGTACTAAAAAATTTTTTTTAGATCGAGGATGTACTAAAAAAATTTTTTTAGATCGAGGATGTACTAAAAAAATTTTTTTTAGATCGCGGATGTACTAAAAATATTTTTTTAGATCGAGGATGTACTTAAAAAAATTTTTTCATATCAAGAATGTACTAAAAAACTTTTTTTTAGATCGAGGATGTACTAAAAAAATTTTTTCATATCAAGGATGTACTAAAAAATTTTTTTTTAGATCGAGGATGTACTAAAAAAATTTTTTTAGATCGAGGATGTACTAAAAAAATTTTTTTCATATCAAGGATGTACTAAAAAAATTTTTTTTAGATCGAGGATGTTCTAAAAAAATTTTTTTTGATCTAGGATGTACTAAAAAATTTTTTTTTAGATCGAGGAAGTACTAAAAAAATTTTTTTTGATCGAAGATGTACTAAAACTATTTTTTTAGATCGAGGATGTACTAAAAAAAATTTTTTCATATCAAGAATGTACTAAAAAACTTTTTTTTAGATCGAGGATGTACTAAAAAAATTTTTTTAGATCGAGGATGTACTAATAAAATTTTTTTCATATCAAGGTAGTACTAAAAAAATTTTTTTTTGATCGAGGATGTACTAAAAAAATTTTTTTTAGATCGAGGATGTACTAAAAAATTTTTTTTAGATCGAGGATGTACTAAAAAAATTTTTTTAGATCGAGGATGTACTAAAAAAATTTTTTTAGATCGCGGATGTACTAAAAATATTTTTTTAGATCGAGGATGTACTTAAAAAATTTTTTTAGATTGAGGATGTACTAAAAAAAATTTTTTAGTTCGAGGATGTACTAAAAAAATTTTTTGCATATCAAGGATGTATTAAAAAAATTTTTTTTGATCGAGGATGTACTAAAAAAATTTTTTTTAGATCGGGGATGTACTAAAAAAATTTTTTTAGATCGAGGATGTACTAAAAAAATTTTTTTCATATCAAGGATGTACTAAAAAAATTTTTTGTTAGATCGAGGATGTACTAAAAAAATTTTTTTAGATCGAGGATGTACTAAAAAAATTTTTTTAGATCGAGGATGTACTAAAAAAATTGTTTTTAGATCGAGGATGTACTAAAAAAATTTTTTTAGATCGAGGATGTACTAAAAAAATTTTTTTAGATCGAGGATGTACTAAAAAAATTTTTTTCATATCAAGGATGTACTAAAAAAAATTTTTTTAGATCGAGGATGTACTAAAAAAATTTTTTTTGATCGAGGATGTACTAAAAAAATTTTTTTAGTTCGAGGATTTACTAAAAAAATTTTTTTAAGATCGAGGATGTACTAAAAAAATTTTTTCATATCAAGGATGTACTTAAAAAATTTTTTTTAGATCGAGGATGTACTAAAAAAATTTTTTTTGATCGAGGATGTACTAAAAAAATTTTTTCATATCAAGGATGTACTAAAACAATTTTTTTGAGATCGAGGATGTACTAAAAAAATTTGTTTTGATCGAGGATGTACTAAAAAAATTTTTTTAGATCGAGGATGTACTTAAAAAATTTTCTTTAGATCGAGGATGTACTAAAAAAATTTTTTTAGATCGAGGATGTACTAAAAAAATTTTTTTAGATCGAGGATGTACTTAAAAAAATTTTGTTTAGATCGAGGATGTACTAAAAAAATTTTTTTTAGATCGAGGATGTACTAGAAAAATTTTTTTTAAATCGAAGATGTACTAAAAAAATTTTTTTTTAGATCGAGGATGTACTAAAAAAATTTTTTTAGATCGAGGATGTACTAAAAAAATTTTTTTTAAATCGAGGATGTACTAAAAAAATTTTTTTAGATCGAGGATGTACTAAAAAAATTTTTTTTAGATCGAGGATGTACTAAAAAATTTTTTTTAAATCGAGGATGTACTAAAAAAATTTTTTTAGATCGAGGATGTACTAAAAAAATTTTTTTTTGATCGAGGATGTACTAAAAAAATTTTTTTAGATCGAGGATGTACTAAAAAAATTTTTTTAGATCGAGGATGTACTAGAAAAATTTTTTTTAAATCGAGGATGTACTAAAAAAATTTTTTTTAGATCGAGGATGTACTAAAAAATTTTTTTAGATCGAGGATGTACTAAAAAAATTTTTTTTAGATCGAGGATGTAATAAAAAAACATTTTTAGATCGAGGATGTACTAAAAATATTTTTTTTAGATCGAGGATGTACCAAAAAAATTTTTTTTTAGATCGAGGATGTACTAAAAAAATTTTTTAGATCGAGGATGTACTAAAAAAATTTTTTTCATATCAAGGATGTACTAAAAAAATTTTTTTTAGATCGAGGATGTACTAAAACAATTTTTTTAGATCGAGGATGTACTAAAAAATTTTTTTTAAATCGAGGATGTACTAAAAAAATTTTTTTAGATCGAGGATGTACTAAAAAATTTTTTTTTGATCGAGGATGTACTAAAAAATTTTTTTTAGATCGAGGATGTACTAAAAAAATTTTTTTAGATCGAGGATGTACTAGAAAAAATTTTTTTAAATCGAGGATGTACTAAAAAAATTTTTTTTAGATCGAGGATGTACTAAAAAAATTTTTTTTATATCGAGGATGTACTAAAAAATTTTTTTTAAATCGAGGATGTACTAAAAAAATTTTTTTAGATCGAGGATGTACTAAAAAATTTTTTTTTAGATCGAGGATGTACTAAAAAATACTTTTTAAATCGAGGATGTACTAAAAAAATTTTTTTTTGATCGATGATGTACTAAAAAAATTTTTTTAGATCGAGGATGTACTAAAAAAATTTTTTTAGATCGAGGATGTACTAGAAAAATTTTTTTTAAATCGAAGATGTACTAAAAAAATTTTTTTTAGATCGAGGATGTACTAAAAAAATTTTTTTAGATCGAGGATGTACTAAAAAAATTTTTTTAAATCGAGGATGTACTAAAAAAATTTTTTTAGATCGAGGATGTACTAGAAAAATTTTTTTTAAATCGAGGATGTACTAAAAAAATTTTTTTTAGATCGAGGATGTACTAAAAAATTTTTTTAGATCGAGGATGTACTAAAAAAATTTTTTCATATCAAGGATGTACTAAAAAAATTTTTTTTAGATCGAGGATGTACTAAAAAAATTTTTTTAGATCGAGGATGTACTAAAAAAATTTTTTTAGATCGGAGATGTACTAAAAAAATTTTTTCATATCAAGGATGTACTAAAAAAATTTTTTTTAGATCGAGGATGTACTAAAAAAATTTTTTTTGATCGAGGATGTACTAAAAAAATTTTTTTAGATCGAGGATGTATTAAAAAAATTTTTTTTAGATCGAGGATGTACTAAAAAAATTTTTTTAGATCGAGGATGTACTAAAAAAATTTTTTTTAGATCAAGGATGTACTAAAAAAATTTTTTTTGATCGAGGATGTACTAAAAAAATTTTTTTTAGATCGAGGATGTACTAAAAAATTTTTTTTTGATCGAGGATGTACTAAAAAAATTTTTTAGATCGAGGATGTACTGAAAAATTTTTTAGATCGAGGATGTACTAAAAAAATTTTTTTCATATCAAGGATGTACTAAAAAATTTATTTTGATCGAGGATGTACTAAAAACATTTTTTTTAGATCGAGGATGTACTAAAAAGTTTTTTTTAGATCGAGGATGTACTAAAAAATTTTTTTAAATCGAGGATGTACTAAAAAAATTTTTTTTAGATCGAGGATGTACTAAAAAAATTTTTTTTATATCGAGGATGTACTAAAAAATTTTTTTTAAATCGAGGATGTACTAAAAAAATTTTTTTTAGATCAAGGATGTACTAAAAAAATTTTTTTTGATCGAGGATGTACTAAAAAAATTTTTTTTAGATCGAGGATGTACTAAAAAATTTTTTTTTGATCGAGGATGTACTAAAAAAATTTTTTAGATCGAGGATGTACTGAAAAATTTTTTAGATCGAGGATGTACTAAAAAAATTTTTTTCATATCAAGGATGTACTAAAAAATTTATTTTGATCGAGGATGTACTAAAAAAATTTTTTTTAGATCGAGGATGTACTAAAAAGTTTTTTTTAGATCGAGGATGTACTAAAAAATTTTTTTAAATCGAGGATGTACTAAAAAAATTTTTTTTAGATCGAGGATGTACTAAAAAAATTTTTTTAGATCGAGGATGTACTAAAAAATTTTTTTTTAGATCGAGGATGTACTAAAAAATACTTTTTAAATCGAGGATGTACTAAAAAAATTTTTTTTTGATCGAGGATGTACTAAAAAAATTTTTTTAGATCGAGGATGTACTAAAAAAATTTTTTTAGATCGAGGATGTACTAGAAAAATTTTTTTTAAATCGAAGATGTACTAAAAAAATTTTTTTTAGATCGAGGATGTACTAAAACAATTTTTTTAGATCGAGGATGTACTAAAAAAATTTTTTTAAATCGAGGATGTACTAAAAAAATTTTTTTAGATCGAGGATGTACTAGAAAAATTTTTTTTAAATCGAGGATGTACTAAAAAAATTTTTTTTAGATCGAGGATGTACTAAAAAATTTTTTTAGATCGAGGATGTACTAAAAAAATTTTTTCATATCAAGGATGTACTAAAAAAATTTTTTTTAGATCGAGGATGTACTAAAAAAATTTTTTTAGATCGAGGATGTACTAAAAAAATTTTTTTAGATCGGAGATGTACTAAAAAGATTTTTTCATATCAAGGATGTACTAAAAAAATTTTTTTTAGATCGAGGATGTACTAAAAAAATTTTTTTTGATCGAGGATGTACTAAAAAAATTTTTTTAGATCGAGGATGTATTAAAAAAATTTTTTTTAGATCGAGGATGTACTAAATAAATTTTTTAAGATCGAGGATGTACTAAAAAAATTTTTTTTAGATCAAGGATGTACTAAAAAAATTTTTTTTGATCGAGGATGTACTAAAAAAATTTTTTTTAGATCGAGGATGTACTAAAAAATTTTTTTTTGATCGAGGATGTACTAAAAAAATTTTTTAGATCGAGGATGTACTGAAAAATTTTTTAGATCGAGGATGTACTAAAAAAATTTTTTTCATATCAAGGATGTACTAAAAAATTTATTTTGATCGAGGATGTACTAAAAAAATTTTTTTTAGATCGAGGATGTACTAAAAAGTTTTTTTTAGATCGAGGATGTACTAAAAAATTTTTTTAAATCGAGGATGTACTAAAAAATTTTTTTTTAGATCGAGGATGTACTAAAAAAATTTTTTTTATATCGAGGATGTACTAAAAAATTTTTTTTAGATCGAGGATGTACTAAAAAAATTTTTTTTAGATCAAGGATGTACTAAAAAAATTTTTTTTGATCGAGGATGTACTAAAAAAATTTTTTTTAGATCGAGGATGTACTAAAAAATTTTTTTTTGATCGAGGATGTACTAAAAAAATTTTTTAGATCGAGGATGTACTGAAAAATTTTTTAGATCGAGGATGTACTAAAAAAATTTTTTTCATATCAAGGATGTACTAAAAAATTTATTTTGATCGAGGATGTACTAAAAAAATTTTTTTTAGATCGAGGATGTACTAAAAAGTTTTTTTTTAGATCGAGGATGTACTAAAAAATTTTTTTAAATCGAGGATGTACTAAAAAAATTTTTTTTAGATCGAGGATGTACTAAAAAAATTTTTTTTATATCGAGGATGTACTAAAAAATTTTTTTTAAATCGAGGATGTACTAAAAAAATTTTTTTAGATCGAGGATGTACTAAAAAATTTTTTTTTAGATCGAGGATGTACTAAAAAATACTTTTTAAATCGAGGATGTACTAAAAAAATTTTTTTTTGATCGAGGATGTACTAAAAAAATTTTTTTAGATCGAGGATGTACTAAAAAAATTTTTTTAGATCGAGGATGTACTAGAAAAATTTTTTTTAAATCGAAGATGTACTAAAAAAATTTTTTTTAGATCGAGGATGTACTAAAAAAATTTTTTTAGATCGAGGATGTACTAAAAAAATTTTTTTAAATCGAGGATGTACTAAAAAAATTTTTTTAGATCGAGGATGTACTAGAAAAATTTTTTTTAAATCGAGGATGTACTAAAAAAATTTTTTTTAGATCGAGGATGTACTAAAAAATTTTTTTAGATCGAGGATGTACTAAAAAAATTTTTTCATATCAAGGATGTACTAAAAAAATTTTTTTTTACATCGAGGATGTACTAAAAAAATTTTTTTAGATCGAGGATGTACTAAAAAAATTTTTTTAGATCGGAGATGTACTAAAAAAATTTTTTCATATCAAGGATGTACTAAAAAAATTTTTTTTAGATCGAGGATGTACTAAAAAAATTTTTTTTGATCGAGGATGTACTAAAAAAATTTTTTTAGATCGAGGATGTATTTAAAAAATTTTTTTTAGATCGAGGATGTACTAAAAAAATTTTTTTTAGATCGAGGATGTACTAAAAAAATTTTTTTAGATCGAAGATGTACTCAAAAAATTTTTTTTAGATCGAGGATGTACTAAAAAAATTTTTTTTAGATCGAGGATGTACTAAAAAAATTTTTTTAGATCGAGGATGTACTAAAAAAAATTTTTTCATATCAAGGATGTACTAAAAAAATTTTTTTTGATCGAGGATGTACTAAAAATATTTTTTCATATCAAGGATGTACTAAAAAAATTTTTTTTAGATCGAGGATGTTCTAAAAAATTTTTTTAGATCGAGGATGTACTAAAAAAATTTTTTTTACATCGAGGATGTACTAAAAAAATTTTTTTTGATCGAGGATGTACTAAAAAAATTTTTTTCACATCAAGGATGTACTAAAAAAATTTTTTTTAGATCGAGGATGTACTAAAAAAATTTTTTTTGATCGAGGATGTACTAAAAAAATTTTTTTCATATCGAGGATGTACTAAAAAAATTTTTTTTGATCGAGGATGTACTAAAAAAATTTTTTTTTAGATCGAGGATGTACTAAAAAAATTTTTTTAGATCGAGGATGTACTAAAAAAATTTTTTTAGATCGAGGATGTACTAAAAAAATTTTTTCAGATCGAGGATGTACTAAAAAAAATTTTTTCATATCAAGGATGTACTAAACAAATTTTTTTTAGATCGAGGAAGTACTAAAAAAATTTTTTTTGATCGAAGATGTACTAAAAAAATTTTTTTAGATCGAGGATGTACTAAAAAAAATTTTTTCATATCAAGGATGTACTAAAAAATTTTTTTTAGATCGAGGATGTACTAAAAAAAATTTTTTTTGATCGAGGATGTACTAAAAAAAATTTTTTCATATCAAGGATGTACTAAAAAAATTTTTTTTAGATCGAGGATGTACTAAAAAAATTTTTTTTGATCGAGGATGTACTAAAAAAATTTTTTTAGATCGAGGATGTACTAAAAAATTTTTTTCATATCAAGGATGTACTAAAAAAATTTTTTTTAGATCGAGGATGTACTAAAAAAATTTTTTTTGATCGAGGATGTACTAATAAAAATTTTTTCATATCAAGGATGTACTAAAAAAATTTTTTTTAGATCGAGGATGTACTAAAAAAATTTTTTTTTAGATCGAGGATGTACTAAAAAAATTTTTTTAGATCGAGGATGTACTAAAAAAATTTTTTTCATATCAAGGATGTACTAAAAAATTTTTTTTTAGATCGAGGATGTACTAAAAAAATTTTTTTTGATCGAGGATGTACTAAAAAAATTTTTTTAGATCGAGGATGTACTAAAAAAATTTTTTTTTAGATCGAGGATGTACTAAAAAAATATTTTTTGATCGAGGATGTACTAAAAAAATTTTTTTAGATCGAGGATGTACTAAAAAAATTTTTTTTTAGATCGAGGATGTACTAAAAAAATTTTTTTTGATCGAGGATGTACTAAAAAAATTTTTTTAGATCGAGGATGTACTAAAAAAATTTTTTTTCATATCAAGGATGTACTAAAAAAATTTTTTTTAGATCGAGGATGTACTAAAAAAATTTTTTTTGATCGAGGATGTACTAAAAAAATTTTTTTAGATCGAGGATGTACTAAAAAAATTTTTTTTTAGATCGAGGATGTGCTAAAAAAATTTTTTTCAGATCAAGGATGTACTAAAAAAATTTTTTCATATCAAGGATGTACTAAAAAAATTTTTTTTAGATCGAGGATGTACTAAAAAAATTTTTTTTGATCGAGGATGTACTAATAAAAATTTTTTCATATCAAGGATGTACTAAAAAAATTTTTTTTAGATCGAGGATGTACTAAAAAAATTTTTTTTGATCTAGGATGTACTAAAAAAGTTTTTTTTAGATCGAGGATGTACTAAAAAAATTTTTTTAGATCGAGGTTGTACTAAAAAATTTTTTTCATATCAAGGATGTACTAGAAAATTTTTTTTAGATCGAGGATGTACTAAAAAAATTTTTTTTAGATCGAGGATGTACTAAAAAAAATTTTTTAGATCGAGGATGTACTAGAAAAATTTTTTTTAAATCGTTAAACGTTATCAGGCGCTACAACCGCTTGGCGGTCTTTGCCTGCTCCAGGAGCAATCGGAACCGCTCGCGGTCGAGCGCCGTCATCGGCCAATCGTCAATCCGCGGGGGCTTTTTGGGCGGATGCCACGTCATCCACGCCATCACTCCATCTCAGTTCCTCCTCTGTCCATGTGGGCCCAAGCCTAAAAAGGACTTTACGGGCTGGGTCGTCCGGTGCCTGGCGAGTCTAATTCGCTGCACGACAGTGACGACAGGGCTATCGTACAGCTCCGTAGAGCTCGTCATTGTATCGACTCGTCCATTGCCATTCCACACATACGGGGCCAAAAGATCCTTCTAAGCATCGTCAGCTTTGGACACGGTCCATGTCTCGGAGGCGTGTATGTGAGTACTGGAACTATGAGTGTTTTTGTTTATAGTTCCAGCTTCAGCCGTCGTGACAGGTGGAGGTTTTTGAGTGGAGAAGTTTCCTCAGGCTGTAGTATGACCGGTTGGCTGCCAGCACCCTTGCGCGTAATTCAACTTCTATGCTACTGTTGGTGCTGACTTTTGACCCAAGATAGGTGAAGTTTTGGACGACTTCAAAGGTTCGCTCACCTATCTGTACGTCACCCCTGCGTAGACTCGCATTAGTATTTGTTAGCAGGGCCGCTGACGGTGCCACCATCATTTTGGTTTTTGCCTCGTTAATCTCCAAACCGAGGTTCTCAGCCGCCTGCTCAATCCGTTTGTAAGCCTCTGCTACATAGGAGAGCCGCAAACCAATGATGTCTATGTCATCAGCGTATGCCAGAATCTGGATTGACTTGTAGAAGATGGTCCCCGAGGTTTCCACTCCTGAGTCTCGGATGGCCCTCTCTAGCGCCAGGTTGAAAAGGAGACAGGCAAGCCCATCGCCCTGGCGCAGACCCTTGGTGGTAGCAAAGGGCCTTGAGAGTTTTCCATCCACCATCACCTGGCATGTGACGTTGGTCATGGTCATTTTAACAAGCCTGGTAAGCTTGGCCGGGATTCCAAAAGAGCTCATTGCGTCGTAAAGTTTTACCCTGGCTATGCTGTCGTATGCGGCTTTGAAGTCTATGAAGAGATGGAAAGATTGGAGCTGTTGCTCCACCATCTCTTCTCCAAGATCTGCCGCATGGTGAAGATCTGTGGTCAGCGGTTGATTTTCCTTTTCGGAATCCCCTCTGATAGTTTCCCACTATCTCTTCTACGAATGGGACAAGTCTCTCTTGCAAGACTAAGGAGAAGATCTTATAGGCGGTATTCAACACCGTAATACCCCTGTAATTGCTGCACTGTAGCCTGTCTCCTTTCTTGTATATGGGATAGATGATACCAAGATTCCAATCACAAGGTATTGATTCGCTAGCCCACACCTCAGTAATTATTTGATGAATTTCGCGTTCAAGTGCTGCACCTCCGTTTTTGATCAGTTCGGCTGATATTCCGTCGCGTGCTGGGTGCTTTATTATTCTTCAACCGACGGATTGCTTTTCGGGTTTCGTCCATGCTAGGTGGCAGTAGCATGACATCATCCGCTAGTGGAGCCTCTAGCTGTTCGTTGAACTGATCATTTGGGTAATTCATCAAAATACTGAGCCCATCGCGAGAGGACCTACCTGGCTGGTAGCTGACCAGAACTTCATCCTTATTTCGACAACAGGTCACCTTAGGTATAAAGGTTTTTCGATGACCTGCTATCTCTTGGTAAAACTTTTTTCCTGGGCCGTATCGCACTCTGATTCCTTGGAGCTCCTGCACTCGTTGTTCTTCCCACTGATGTTGGCTTGGTGCGGTGTACTCTTTTTTCTTCTCGTCTGAGCCGTATGTAATTCTCTGCGCATGCCCGCGTTCTATGCCGCTGCTGCATTGCTCGGGGTTTTGCGCGGCTCTTACGTTTCCGTCACAAGTCAAGGCTTCGTCGTCGAACCAGCCAGATTTGGTGTTGCCCCGACGTGGTGGTAGTGTGGATTTTGCACAGCTCAATATCTTTGTTTTTAGAGCGCTCCACCGTTCGCTCGTAGTGTTGTATGGATTTGCTGGTAGCAGAGACTCACCTAAAGCGGATTCGAATGCCTGTTGGACTTTAGCGTCCTTTAGGGAGTCCGTGTTGAGCCGGGCCTGCATTTTTTCCTCATCCCCTTTGTCCCGGGGACACGGGCGATTCTGCATCGTATCACCAAGCCAAACCAGATAGGTGATCGGAATCGAGATGTTGGTTCCTCTATAGGTTCTGACGTTTAACAGGCTCGACTGTCTTCGGCGGCTTATCAGCACGTGGTCGATCTGGTTGGAGGTGGCTCCATCTGGGGACACCCAAGTAGCTTTGTGGATGTCCCGACGCGCATTACCATTGTCATTACTGTGCTCATGTAGACTGTGATCACCAATGTATTGGCGATACATTGGCTCCCTACCGACTTTTGCATTGAAGTCTCCCGCAAGATGATTTTGAGGTCATGCCTTAGAGGGCACTAATGTCAACGTTTTTTTACGAGGCGGCCGTACAAAAAGGTCCTTCTCCTCCTTCGGTCTTTGTCTTCGGTAGGGGGCGTGAACGTTTATGAGGCTGATGATGTTGAAGAAGTTTGCCTCGCATGCGCATGGGTGCATAGCCTTGAAGTCGATGACGTCGGATTTCAGCCGCGGACCCCTCGGCAAAACCCGTTCCGAGTACAAGTGGTACCGTTTTTCACCACGTCTGCTTAGCACACCACCATTCCCTAGCCATCGTAGTTCTTGTAGTGCTACACATTAAGATTCCGTTGTCTAAACTAAATAGTATTGACGTTGCTAGGAGTTAAAACAAAATTTTCGTCACCAAACTTGTTTGCACTGCTGGATGGTGACCACTCCCACTAGCAGTATAAATCAAGCAAAGGCCATTGGTAATATTCCACCAATTAAGATTAAGATGTGCAAATCGCTAGGAGAAGGTGCACAAAAAAATCATTGCCGCAGGAGTAGTGCGATACGCAACTAAAATCGCCAATGAATGGCATAACGGTTAACACGAACACAGCGGAAGATTTCCAGGGTTGTAGTGAAGTACTTGGCTAGTTCTAATACAAACTTTCATACATACCAGTTAGCTGAAGAGCGCACCACCAAAATCGTGCTTTCCAACCGAGGAAGTCCTCGAGATATTGCTAAAGGAAGGCATCAAGCCTTCTGCAGTGAAAAAAATCTCAATCCGAAATAAAAAATATGACGAGCATGCCACTTATTTCCTCCATTATTCCCCAAGGGAAGTATGCCACTATGCCACTGCTTATGCAGTATAAACGCACTCTGTAACTGTAGAGTCCGATGGACCTACTACAAAAAACAAACAAGGACCAATGCAATGCAAACGTTGCCAAGCATTTGGGCACGGAGCCGCTGGTATACACGAATCAAGTAAATGCCCACACACACACAGAGAAGGTGCGGCTAATGAGAACGGGCTGGTCCCGAAACATAAATGAAAATGTGCCAACTGTGAAAGCAATCACCCTTCAAACTACACGGGCTGCCACAAAGCGCCCAACGCGAGCCCATTAAACCAGTGCCTAAACAAAAAGGCAAATGAATTTTGTTTTCGAAGGTAACGCGCGTTCCCTGCCAATAAGGAAGAGCTTTTTAACTCGAACGAAGTTACTGCCAATAGTAGAGGAGAAGTTTTTTTTTGTAAATTACGCGTATGTAACACAAAACAAACAGCAAATCACTGCGATGTTTTGAAGTGGTAAGCAAATATTGTTTCCCCAAATAATAATGGAAGCGAAACAATATTTAAATATTTCGCACTTGGAACGCAAACGGTGTTCTAAACAAAAAAGACTGAATTGTCAATTTTTTTTAAAGCAAAAAAAAAACATAGACATCATGGTAATAGTTGAAACCTTCTTAAAAAAATGAGCATAGGTTCAATCCATTCAAAATTACGTGACGTGCAGGTTAGATAGCGTATGCAGTACTAAAGGAGGGGTCCTTATCCTTGTTAGAAACAATATTGTTTTCAAAACATATGAGTTCTTTTAAACTTAACCTTATCGAAGTAATAGGCATTACAGTATCAACGAAAAATGGTCCAATTGCTATAGTGGCGGCCTACCATCCTGGTGCGAATACATCAGTCTGTACATTTAAAAAGATATTAGTAATCTTACGAAGCTAAAAAATAACTGTATAATTTGTGGGGATTTAAATGCCCAGCATCACATCTATGCATGCACAAACTCAGACGGCAAATACCTATTTCATAAAATTCAAAACGGTCAGTTCACTGTTTACTATCCAAACACACTCACTCACTTCATCGCAGATGCAAAACGCAATCGTTCAACGATTGATATTGCACTTAGCAACAATAAGCTTGAGTTCTCAGAGCTGAAAACATCCATACACTTTTCCTCCGACCATCTTCTAGTGTCGTTTGCAGTTTTAAAGGAAAATGTTAACACTAAACCCAATAATTTCATTTACGATTATCAAAAAACGCTAACTGGTTATATTTTAAACGTCTCATCAACGCCAAGATAAACCCATCTGAATTAACTTTAGATAAAATCCATTCCCAGACCCAAATAGATAATGCGATTACTAAAATCACCTCGATCATTAAAACAGCCCACGACAGCGCGCAGTCCCAGCTAGAACGCCGGGCAGTTATAACCTCGTAATTCCACCAGAAATCCTAGCCTTGATAAAAATAAGGCAAAGACATAGACTCAATCATAATGTAAAAAGCTCATATTATTTTTTGAAAAACCTGATTGAACATAAGCTATCAGTTTTACGCAACGAAGGATGTACTAAAAAAATTTTTTTTAGATCGAGGATGTACTAAACAAATTTTTTTTGGATCGAGGATGTACTAAAAAAATTTTTTTCATATCAAGGATGTACTAAAAAAATTTTTTTTAGATCGAGGATGTACTAAAAAAATTTTTTAGATCAAGAATGTACTAAAAAAATTTTTTTTAGATCAAGGATGTACTAAAAAAATTTTTTTCTAGATCGAGGATGCACTAAAAAAATTTTTTTTTGATCGAGGATGTACTAAAAAAATTTTTTTAGATCGAGGATATACTAAAAAATTTTTTTTTAGATCGAGGATGTACTACAAAAATTTTTTTAGATCGAGGATGTACTAAAAAAATTTTTTTTAGATCAAGGATGTACTAAAAAAATTTTTTTCTAGATCGAGGATGCACTAAAAAAATTTTTTTTTGATCGAGGATGTACTAAAAAAATTTTTTTAGATCGAGGATGTACTAAAAAAATTTTTTTAGATCGAGGATGTACTAAAAAATTTTTTTAATATCAAGGATGTACTAAAAAAATTTTTTTAGATCGAGGATGTACTAAAAAAATTTTTTTAGATCGAGGATGTACTAAAAAAATTTTTTCATATCAAGGATGTACTAAAAAAATTTTTTTTCGTTCGAGGATGTACTAAAAAAATTTGTTTAAGATCGAGGATGTACTAAAAAAATTTTTTTTAGATCGAGGATGTACTAAAAAAATTTTTTTTAGATCGAGGATGTACTAAAAACATTTTTTTAGATCGAGCATGTACTAAAAAAATTTTTTTAGATCGAGGATGTACTAAAAAAATTTTTTTTAGATCAAGGATGTACTAAAAAAATTTTTTTCTAGATCGAGGATGCACTAAAAAAATTTTTTTTTGATCGAGGATGTACTAAAAAAATTTTTTTAGATCGAGGATATACTAAAAAAATTGTTTTTAGATCGAGGATGTACTACAAAAATTTTTTTAGATCGAGGATGTACTAAAAAAATTTTTTTTAGATCAAGGATGTACTAAAAAAATTTTTTTCTAGATCGAGGATGTACTAAAAAAATTTTTTTTGATCGAGGATGTGCTAAAAAAATTTTTTTTAGATCGAGGATGTACTAAAAAAATTTTTTTTAGGTCGAGGATGTACTAAAAAAATTTTTTTAGATCGAGGATGTACTAAAAAAATTTTTTTTAGGTCGAGGATGTACTAAAAAAATTTTTTTAGATCGAGGATGTACTAAAAAAATTTTTTTTAGATCGAGGATGTACTAAAAAAATTTTTTTTAGATCGAGGATGTACTAAAAAAATTTTTTTTAGATCGAGGATGTACTAAAAAAATTTTTATTAAATCGAGGATGTATTAAAAAAATTTTTTTCATATCAAGGATGTACTAAAAAAATTTTTTTTAGATCGAGGATGTACTAAAAAAATTTTTTTAGATCGAGGATGTACTAAAAAAATTTTTTTTAAATCGAGGATGTACTAAAAAATTTTTTTTAGATCGAGGATGTACTAAAAAAATTTTTTTTAGGTCGAGGATGTACTAAAAAAATTTTTTTAAATCGAGGATGTACTAAAAAAATTTTTTTTAAATCGAGGATGTACTAAAAAAATTTTTTTAGATCGAGGATGTACTAAAAAAATTTTTTTTAGGTCGAGGATGTACTAAAAAAATTTTTTTAGATCGAGGATGTACTAAAAAAATTTTTTTTAGGTCGAGGATGTACTAAAAAAATTTTTTTAGATCGAGGATGTACTAAAAAAATTTTTTTTAGATCGAGGATGTACTAAAAAAATTTTTTTAAATCGAGGATGTACTAAAAAAATTTTTTTTAGATCGAGGATGTACTAAAAAAATTTTTTTTTGATCGAGGATGTACTAAAAAATTTTTTTTTAGATCGAGGATGTACTAAAAAAATTTTTTTTGATCGAGGATGTACTAAAAAAATTTTTTTTAGATCGAGGATGTACTAAAAAAAATTTTTTCACATCAAGGATGTACTAAAAAAATTTTTTTTAGATCGAGGATGTACTAAAAAAATTTTTTTTAGATCGAGGATGTACTAAAAAATTTTTTTTAGATCAAGGATGTACTAAAAAAATTTTTTTTGATCGAGGATGTACTAAAAAATTTTTTTAGATCGAGGATGTACTAAAAAATTTTTTTCATATCAAGGATGTAGTAAAAAAATTTTTTTTAGATCGAGGATGTACTAAAAAAATTTTTTTTGATCGAGGATGTACTAAAAAAACTTTTTTAAGATCGAGGATGTACTAAAAAAATTTTTTTTGATCAAGGATGTACTAAAAAAAATTTTTTTAGATCGAGGATGTACTAAAAAAAATTTTTTCACATCAAGGATGTACTAAAAAAATTTTTTTTAGATCGAGGATGTACTAAAAAAATTTTTTTAGATCGAGGATGTACTAAAAAAATTTTTTTCATATCAAGGATGTACTAAAAAAATTTTTTTTAGATCGAGGATGTAATAAAAAAATTTTTTTTAGATCGAGGATGTACTAAAAAAATTTTTTTAGATCGAGGATGTACTAAAAAAATTTTTTTAGATCGAGGATGTACTAAAAAAATTTTTTTCATATCAAGGATGTACTAAAAAAATTTGTTTTACATCGAGGATGTACTAAAAAAAATTTTTTTGATCGAGGATGTACTAAAAAAATTTTTTCATATCAAGGATGTACTAAAAAAATTTTTTTTGATCGAGGATGTACTAAAAAATTTTTTTAGATCGAGGATGTACTAAAAAAATTTTTTTTCATATCAAGGATGTACTAAAAAAATTTTTTTAGATCGAGGATGTACTAAAAAAATTTTTTTTGATCGAGGATGTACAAAAAAAATTTTTTTTAGATCGAGGATATACTAAAAAAATTTTTTTAGATCGAGGATGTACTAAAAAAATTTTTTTTAGATCGAGGATGTACTAAAAAAATTTTTTTAGATCGAGGATGTACTAAAAAAATTTTTTTTAGATCAAGGATGTACTAAAAAAATTTTTTTTGATCGAGGATGTACTAAAAAAATTTTTTTTAGATCGAGGATGTACTAAAAAAATTTTTTTTGATCGAGGATGTACTAAAAAAAATTTTTTAGATCGAGGATGTACTAAAAAAAATTTTTTAGATCGAGGATGTACTAAAAAAATTTTTTTCATATCAAGGATATACTAAAAAATTTTTTTTAGATCGAGGATGTACTAAAAAATTTTTTTTGGATCGAGGATGTACTAAAAAAATTTTTTCATATCAAGGATGTACTAAAAAAATTTTTTTAGATCGAGGATGTACTAAAAAAATTTTTTTAGATCGAGGATGTACTAGAAAAATTTTTTTTAGATCGAGGATGTACTAAAAAAATTTTTTTTGATCGAGGATGTACTAGAAAAATTTTTTTTAGATCGAGGATGTACTAAAAAAATTTTTTTTTGATCGAGGATGTACTAAAAAATTTTTTTTTAGATCGAGGATGTACTAAAAAAATTTTTTTTGATCGAGGATGTACTAAAAAAATTTTTTTTAGATCGAGGATGTACTAAAAAAAATTTTTTCACATCAAGGATGTACTAAAAAAATTTTTTTTAGATCGAGGATGTACTAAAAAAATTTTTTTTAGATCGAGGATGTACTAAAAAATTTTTTTTAGATCAAGGATGTACTAAAAAAATTTTTTTTGATCGAGGATGTACTAAAAAATTTTTTTAGATCGAGGATGTACTAAAAAATTTTTTTCATATCAAGGATGTAGTAAAAAAATTTTTTTTAGATCGAGGATGTACTAAAAAAATTTTTTTTGATCGAGGATGTACTAAAAAAACTTTTTTAAGATCGAGGATGTACTAAAAAAATTTTTTTTGATCAAGGATGTACTAAAAAAAATTTTTTTAGATCGAAGATGTACTAAAAAAATTTTTTTTAGATCGAGGAAGTACTAAAAAAATTTTTTTTGATCGAGGATGTACTAAAAAAATTTTTTTAGATCGAGGATGTACTAAAAAAATTTTTTTCATATCAAGGATGTACTAAAAAAAATTTTTTTTAGATCGAGGATGTAATAAAAAAATTTTTTTTAGATCGAGGATGTACTAAAAAAATTTTTTTAGATCGAGGATGTACTAAAAAAATTTTTTTAGATCGAGGATGTACTAAAAAAATTTTTTTCATATCAAGGATGTACTAAAAAAATTTGTTTTACATCGAGGATGTACTAAAAAAAATTTTTTTGATCGAGGATGTACTAAAAAAATTTTTTCATATCAAGGATGTACTAAAAAAATTTTTTTTGATCGAGGATGTACTAAAAAATTTTTTTAGATCGAGGATGTACTAAAAAAATTTTTTTTCATATCAAGGATGTACTAAAAAAATTTTTTTAGATCGAGGATGTACTAAAAAAATTTTTTTTGATCGAGGATGTACAAAAAAAATTTTTTTTAGATCGAGGATATACTAAAAAAATTTTTTTAGATCGAGGATGTACTAAAAAAATTTTTTTTAGATCGAGGATGTACTAAAAAAATTTTTTTAGATCGAGGATGTACTAAAAAAATTTTTTTTAGATCAAGGATGTACTAAAAAAATTTTTTTTGATCGAGGATGTACTAAAAAAATTTTTTTTAGATCGAGGATGTACTAAAAAAATTTTTTTTGATCGAGGATGTACTAAAAAAAATTTTTTAGATCGAGGATGTACTAAAAAAAATTTTTTAGATCGAGGATGTACTAAAAAAATTTTTTTCATATCAAGGATATACTAAAAAATTTTTTTTAGATCGAGGATGTACTAAAAAATTTTTTTTGGATCGAGGATGTACTAAAAAAATTTTTTCATATCAAGGATGTACTAAAAAAATTTTTTTAGATCGAGGATGTACTAAAAAAATTTTTTTAGATCGAGGATGTACTAAAAAAATTTTTTTTAGATCGAGGATGTACTAAAAAAATTTTTTTTGATCGAGGATGTACTAAAAAAATTTTTTTAGATCGAGGATGTACTAAAAAAATTTTTTTAGATCGAGGATGTACTAAAAAAAATTTTTTCATATCAAGGATGTACTAAAAAAATTTTTTTTAGATCGAGGATGTACTAAAAAAATTTTTTTAAGATCAAGGATGTACTAAAAAAATTTTTTCATATCAAAGATATACTAAAAAAATTTTTTTTAGATCGAGGATGTTTTAAAAAATTTTTTTAGATCGAGGATGTACTAAAAAAATTTTTTTTAAATCGAGGATGTACAAAAAAAATTTTTTTAGACCGAGGATGTACTAAAAAAAATTTTTTAGATCGAGGATGTACTAAAGAAATTTTTTTCATATCAAGGATATACTAAAAAATTTTTTTTAGATCGAGGATGTACTAAAAAATTTTTTTAGATCGAGGATGTACTAAAAAATTTTTTTCATATCAAGGATGTACTAAAAAAATTTTTTTAGATCGAGGATGTACTAAAAAAATTTTTTTAGATCGAGGATGTACTAAAAAATTTTTTCATATCAAGGATGTACTAAAAAAATTTTTTTTGATCAAGGATGTACTAAAAAAATTTTTTTTAGATCGAGGATGTACTAAAAAAATTTTTTTTGATCGAGGTTGTACTAAAAAAATTTTTTAGATCGAGGATGTACTAAAAAAAATTTTTTCATATCAAGGATGTACTAAAAAAATTTTTTTTAGATCGAGGATGTACTAAAAAAATTTTTTTTGATCGAGGATGTACTAAAAAAATTTTTTTAGATCGAGGATGTACTAAAAAAAATTTTTTCATATCAAGGATGTACTAAAAAATTTTTTTTTAGATCGAGGATGAACTAAAAAAATTTTTTTGATCGAGGATGTACTAAAAAAATTTTTTTCATATCGAGGATGTACTAAAAAAATTGTTTTTAGATCGAGGATGTACTGAAAAAATTTTGTTTGATCGAGGATGTACTAAAAAAATTTTTTTTGATCGAGGATGTGCTAAAAAAATTTTTTTCATATCAAGGATGTACTAAAAAAATTTTTTTTAGATCGAGGATGTACAAAAAAATTTTTTTTGATCGAGGATGTACTAAAAAATTTTTTTAGATCGAGGATGTACTAAAAAATTTTTTTTTATATCAAGGATGTACTAAAAAAATTTTTTTTTAGATCGAGGATGTACTAAAAAAATTTTTTTTGATCGAGGATGTACTAAAAAAATTTTTTTAGATCGAGGATGTACTAAAAAAAATTTTTTCATATCAAGGATGTACTAAAAAAATTTTTTTCATATCAAGGATGTACTAACAAAATTTTTTTTGATCTAGGATGTACTAAAAAATTTTTTTCATATCAAGGATGTACTAAAAAAATTTTTTTTAGATCGAGGATGTACTAAAAAAATTTTTTTTAGATCGAGGATGTACCAAAAAAATTTTTTTTTGATCGAGGATGTACTAAAAAAATTTTTTTTAGATCGAGGATGTACTAAAAAAATTTTTTTAGATCGAGGATGTACTAAAAAAATTTTTTTTGATCGAGGATGTACTAAAAAAATTTTTTTAGATCGAGGATGTACTAAAAAAAATTTTTTCATATCAAGGATGTACTAAAAAATTTTTTTTTTAGATCGAGGATGTACTAAAAAAATTTTTTTTGATCGAGGATGTACTAAAAAAATTTTTTTTAGATCGAGGATGTACTAAAAAAATTTTTTTAGATCGAGGATGTACTAAAAAAATTTTTTTTGATCGAGGATGTACTAAAAAAATTTTTTTCATATCAAGGATGTACTAAAAAAATTTTTTTTAGATCGAGGATGTACTAAAAAATTTTTTTAGATCGAGGATGTACTAACAAAATTTTTTTCATATCAAGGATGTACTAAAAAAATTTTTTTTAGATCGAGGATGTACTAAAAAATTTTTTTTTGATCGAGGATGTACTAAAAAAAATTTTTTAGATCGGAGATGTACTAAAAAAAATTTTTTCATATCAAGGATGTACTAAAAAAATTTTTTTTTGATCGAGGATGTACTAAAAAAATTTTTTTTGATCTAGGATGTACTAAAAAAATTTTTTTCATATCAAGGATAATACTAAAAAAATTTTTTTTAGATCGAGGATGTACTAAAAAAATTTTTTTAGATCGAGGATGTACTAAAAAATTTTTTCATATCAAGGATGTACTAAAAAAATTTTTTTAGATCGAGGATGTACTAAAAAAATTTTTTTTAGATCAAGGATGTACTAAAAAAATTTTTTTTGATCGAGGATGTACTAGAAAATTTTTTTTTAAATCGAGGATGTACTAAAAAAATTTTTTTTGATCGAGGATGTACTAAAAAAATTTTTTTAGATCGAGGATGTACTAAAAAATTTTTTTTCATATCAAGGATGTACTAAAAAAATTTTTTTTAGATCGACGATGTACTAAAAAAATTTTTTTTAAATCGAGGATGTACTAAAAAAATTTTTTTTAGATCGAGGATGTACTAAAAAAATTTTTTTTGATCGAGGATGTACTAAAAAAATTTTTTTTAGATCGAGGATGTACTAAAAAAATTTTTTTAGATCGAGGATGTACTAAAAAAATTTTTTTTAAATCGAGGATGTACTAAAAAAATTTTTTTAGATCGAGGATGTACTAAAAAAATTTTTTTAGATCGAGGATGTGCTAAAAAAATTTTTTTTAGATCGAGGATGTACTAAAAAATTTTTTTTAAATCGAGGATGTACTAAAAAAAATTTTTTCATATCAAGGATGTACTAAAAAAATTTTTTTTAGATCGAGGATGTACTAAAAAAATTTTTTTAGATCGAGGATGTACTAAAAAAATTTTTTTTAAATCGAGGATGTACTAAAAAAATTTTTTTTATATCAAGGATGTACTAAAAAAATTTTTTTTAGATCGAGGATGTACTAAAAAAATTTTTTTAGATCGAGGATGTACTAAAAAAATTTTTTTTGATCGAGGATGTACTAAAAAAATTTTTTTTAGATCGAGGATGTACTAAAAAATTTTTTTAGATCGAGGATGTACTAAAAAAATTTTTTTCATATCAAGGATGTACTAAAAAAATTTTTTTTAGATCGAGCATGTACTAAAAAAATTTTTTTTAGATCGAGGATGTACTAAAAAAAATTTTTTAGATCGAGGATGTACTAAAAAAAATTTTTTCATATCAAGGATGTACTAAAAAAATTTTTTTTAGATCGAGGATGTACTAAAAAAATTTTTTTTGATCGAGGATGAACTAAAAAAAAATTTTTTTATATCGAGGATGTACTAAAAAAATTTTTTTAGATCGAGGATGTACTAAAAAAATTTTCTTAGATCGACGATGTTCTAAAAAAATTTTTTTAGATCGAGGATGTACTAGAAAATTTTTTTTTAAATCGAGGATGTACTAAAAAAATTTTTTTTAGATCGAGGATGTACTAAAAAAATTTTTTTTGATCGAGGATGTACTAAAAAAATTTTTTTTAGATCGAGGATGTACTAAAAAAATTTTTTTTAGATCGAGGATGTACTAAAAAAAATTTTTTCATATCAAGGATGTACTAAAAAATTTTTTTTAGATCGAGGATGTACTAAAAGAATTTTTTTAGATCGAGGATGTACTAAAAAAATTTTTTTGAGATCAAGGATGTACTAAAAAAATTTTTTTAGATCGAGGATGTACTAAAAAAATTTTTCTAGATCGAGGATGTACTAAAAAAATTTTTCTAGATCGAGGATGTACTAAAAAAAATTTTTCATATCAAGGATGTACTAAAAAAATTTTTTTAGATTGAGGATGTACTAAAAAAATTTTTTTAGATCGAGGATGTACTAAAAAAAATTTTTTTAGATCAAGGATGTACTAAAAATTTTTTTTTTAGATCAAGGATGTACTAAAAAAATTTTTTTTTGATCGAGGATGTACTAAAAAAATTTTTTTTAGATCGAGGATGTACTAAAACAATTTTTTATAGATCGAGGATGTTCTAAAAAATTTTTTTAGATCAAGGATGTACTAAAAAAATTTTTCTTAGATCGAGGATGTACTAAAATAATTTTTTTTAGATCGAGGATGTACTAAAAAAATTTTTTTAGATCGAGGATGTACTAAAAAATTTTTTTTTGATCGAGGATGTACTAAAAAAATTTTTTTAGATCAAGGATGTACTAAAAAAACTTTTTTAGATCGAGGATGTACTAAAAAAATTTTTTTAGATCGAGGATGTACTAAAACAATTTTTTATAGATCGAGGATGTTCTAAAAAATTTTTTTAGATCAAGGATGTACTAAAAAAATTTTTCTTAGATCGAGGATGTACTAAAAAAATTTTTTTTAGATCGAGGATGTACTAAAAAAATTTTTTTAGATCAAGGATATACTAAAACACTTTTTTAGATCGAGGATGTACTAGAAAATTTTTTTTTAAATCGAGAATGTACTAAAAAAATTTTTTTAGATCGAGGATGTACTAAAAAAATTTTTTTTGATCGAGGATGTACTAAAAAATTTTTTTTTAGATCGAGGATGTACTAAAAAATTTTTTTCATATCAAGGATGTACTAAAAAAATTTTTTTTAGATCGAGGATGTACTAAAAAAATTTTTTTAGATCGAGGATGTACTAAAAAAATTTTTTTTAAATCGAGGATGTACTAAAAAAATTTTTTTTATATCAAGGATGTACTAAAAAAATTTTTTTTAGATCGAGGATGTACTAAAAAAATTTTTTTAGATCGAGGATGTACTAAAAAAATTTTTTTTGATCGAGGATGTACTAAAAAAATTTTTTTTAGATCGAGGATGTACTAAAAAATTTTTTTAGATCGAGGATGTACTAAAAAAATTTTTTTCATATCAAGGATGTACTAAAAAAATTTTTTTTAGATCGAGCATGTACTAAAAAAATTTTTTTTAGATCGAGGATGTACTAAAAAAAATTTTTTAGATCGAGGATGTACTAAAAAAAATTTTTTCATATCAAGGATGTACTAAAAAAATTTTTTTTAGATCGAGGATGTACTAAAAAAATTTTTTTTGATCGAGGATGAACTAAAAAAAAATTTTTTTATATCGAGGATGTACTAAAAAAATTTTTTTAGATCGAGGATGTACTAAAAAAATTTTCTTAGATCGACGATGTTCTAAAAAAATTTTTTTAGATCGAGGATGTACTAGAAAATTTTTTTTTAAATCGAGGATGTACTAAAAAAATTTTTTTTAGATCGAGGATGTACTAAAAAAATTTTTTTTGATCGAGGATGTACTAAAAAAATTTTTTTTAGATCGAGGATGTACTAAAAAAATTTTTTTTAGATCGAGGATGTACTAAAAAAAATTTTTTCATATCAAGGATGTACTAAAAAATTTTTTTTAGATCGAGGATGTACTAAAAGAATTTTTTTAGATCGAGGATGTACTAAAAAAATTTTTTTGAGATCAAGGATGTACTAAAAAAATTTTTTTAGATCGAGGATGTACTAAAAAAATTTTTCTAGATCGAGGATGTACTAAAAAAATTTTTCTAGATCGAGGATGTACTAAAAAAAATTTTTCATATCAAGGATGTACTAAAAAAATTTTTTTAGATTGAGGATGTACTAAAAAAATTTTTTTAGATCGAGGATGTACTAAAAAAAATTTTTTTAGATCAAGGATGTACTAAAAATTTTTTTTTTAGATCAAGGGTGTACTAAAAAAATTTTTTTTTGATCGAGGATGTACTAAAAAAATTTTTTTTAGATCGAGGATGTACTAAAACAATTTTTTATAGATCGAGGATGTTCTAAAAAATTTTTTTAGATCAAGGATGTACTAAAAAAATTTTTCTTAGATCGAGGATG
Source organism: Anopheles nili (assembly GCF_943737925.1). Lineage (NCBI taxonomy): Eukaryota > Metazoa > Arthropoda > Insecta > Diptera > Culicidae > Anopheles > Anopheles nili. Next base: position 144,041 of record NW_026525551.1, read on the forward strand.
TACTAAAATAATTTTTTTTAGATCGAGGATGTACTAAAAAAATTTTTTTAGATCGAGGATGTACTAAAAAATTTTTTTTTGATCGAGGATGTACTAAAAAAATTTTTTTAGATCAAGGATGTACTAAAAAAATTTTTTTAGATCGAGGATGTACTAAAAAAATTTTTTTAGATCGAGGATGTACTAAAACAATTTTTTATAGATCGAGGATGTTCTAAAAAATTTTTTTAGATCAAGGATGTACTAAAAAAATTTTTCTTAGATCGAGGATGTGCTAAAAAAATTTTTTTTAGATCGAGGATGTACTAAAAAAAATTTTTTAAGATCGAGGATGTACTAAAAAAATTTTTTTTAGATCGAGGATGTACTAAAAAAATTTTTTTAGATCGAGGATGTACTAAAAAAATTTTTTTTTGATCGAGGATGTACTAAAAAAATTTTTTTAGATCGAGGATGTACTAAAAAAATTTTTTTAGATCGAGGATGTGCTAAAAAAATTTTTTTTAGATCGAGGATGTACTAAAAAAATCTTTTTAGATCGAGGATGTACTAAAAAAATTTTTTTAGATCGAGGATGTACTAGAAAAATTTTTTTTAAATCGAGGATGTACTAAACAAATTTTTTTAGATCGAGGATGTACTAGAAAAATTTTTTTTAAATCGAGGATGTACTAAAAAAATTTTTTTAGATCGAGGATGTACTAAAAAAATTTTTTTAAATCGAGGATGTACTAAAAAAATTTTTTTAGATCGAGGATGTGCTAAAAAAATTTTTTTTAGATCGAGGATGTACTAAAAAAATCTTTTTAGATCGAGGATGTACTAAAAAAATTTTTTTAGATCGAGGATGTACTAGAAAAATTTTTTTTAAATCGAGGATGTACTAAACAATTTTTTTTAGATCGAGGATGTACTAGAAAAATTTTTTTTAAATCGAGGATGTACTAAAAAAATTTTTTTAGATCGAGGATGTACTAAAAAAATTTTTTTTAGATCGAGGATGTACTAAAAAATTTTTTTTAAATCGAGGATGTACTAAAAAAATTTTTTTAGATCGAGGATGTACTAAAAAAATTTTTTTTTGATCGAGGATGTACTAAAAAAATTTTTTTAGATCGAGGATGTACTAAAAAAAGTTTTTTAGATCGAGGATGTACTAAAAAAATTTTTTTTTGATCGAGGATGTACTAAAAAAATCTTTTTAGATCGAGGATGTACTAAAAAAATTTTTTTAGATCGAGGATGTACTAGAAAAATTTTTTTTAAATTGAGGATGTACTAAAAAAATTTTTTTAGATCGAGGATGTACTAAAAAAATTTTTTTTTGATCAAGGATGTACTAAAAAAATCTTTTTAGATCGAGGATGTACTAAAAAAATTTTTTTAGATCGAGGATGTACTAGAAAAATTTTTTTTAAATCGAGGATGTACTAAAAAAATTTTTTTAGATCGAGGATGTACTAAAAAAATTTTTTTTAGATCGAGGATGTACTAAAAAATTTTTTTTAAATCGAGGATGTACTAAAAAATTTTTTTAGATCGAGGATGTACTAAAAAAATTTTTTTAGATCGAGGATGTACTAAAAAAATTTTTTTTAAATCGAGGATGTACTAAAAAAATTTTTTAGATCGAGGATGTACTAAAAAAATTTTTTTTAGATCGAGGATGTACTAAAAAATTTTTTTTAAATCGAGGATGTACTAAAAAAATTTTTTTAGATCGAGGATGTACTAAAAAAATTTTTTTTTGATCGAGGATGTACTAAAAAAATTTTTTTAGATCGAGGATGTACTAAAAAAATTTTTTTAGATCGAGGATGTACTAAAAAAATTTTTTTTTGATCGAGGATGTACTAAAAAAATCTTTTTAGATCGAGGATGTACTAAAAAATTTTTTTAGATCGAGGATGTACTAAAAAAATTTTTTTTGATCGAGGATGTACTAAAAAAATTTTTTTAGATCGAGGATGTACTAAAAAAATTTTTTTAGATCGAGGATGTACTAAAAAATTTTTTTTTGATCGAGGATGTACAAAAAAAATTTTTTTTAGATCGAGGATGTACTAAACAAATTTTTTTAGATCGAGGATGTACTAAAAAAAACTTTTTTAGATCGAGGATGTACTAAAAAAATTTTTTCAGATCGAGGATGTACTAAAATTTTTTTTTCATATCAAGGATGTACTAAAAAAATTTTTTTTACATCGAGGATGTACTAAAAAAATTTTTTTTGATCGAGGATGTACTAAAAAAATTTTTTCATATCAAGGATGTACTAAAAAAATTTTTTTAGATCGAGGATGTACTAAAAAAATTTTTTTAGATCGAGGATGTACTAAAAAAAATTTTTTAGATCGAGGATGTACTAAAAATTTTTTTTAGATCGAGGATGTACTAAAAAAAACTTTTTTAGATCGAGGATGTACTAAAAAAATTTTTTTAGATCGAGGATGTACTAAAAAATTTTTTTTTAGATCGAGGATGTACTAAAAAAATTTTTTTAGAGCGAGGATGTACTAAAAAAAATTTTTTTCAGATCAAGGATGTACTAAAAATTTTTTTTTTAGATCAAGGATGTACTAAAAAAATTTTTTTTTGATCGAGGATGTACTAAAAAAATCTTTTTAGATCGAGGATGTACTAAAAAATTTTTTTAGATCGAGGATGTACTAAAAAAAACTTTTTTAGATCGAGGATGTACTAAAAAAATTTTTTTAGATCGAGGATGTACTAAAAAAAGTTTTTTAGATCGAGGATGTACTAAAAAAATTTTTTTAGATCGAGGATGTACTAAAAATTTTTTTTAGATCGAGGATGTACTAAAAAAAACTTTTTTAGATCGAGGATGTACTAAAAAAATTTTTTTAGATCGAGGATGTACTAAAAAATTTTTTTTTAGATCGAGGATGTACTAAAAAAATTTTTTTAGAGCGAGGATGTACTAAAAAAAATTTTTTTCAGATCAAGGATGTACTAAAAATTTTTTTTTTAGATCAAGGATGTACTAAAAAAATTTTTGTTGATCGAGGATGTATTAAAAAAATTTTTTTAGATCGAGGATGTACTAAAAAAATTTTTTTTAGATCGAGGATGTACTAAAAAATTTTTTTTTGTTGAAGGATGTACTAAAAAAAAATATTTTTGATCAAGGACGATCCATAACAACTTTTTTTGTTCAAGGATGTATGTTGCGTGCGCAACGAGTCGGTTTAAAATTATTTCGTCACTTCTGTAACTTGTGGAAGAATCGTTATCGTTACCCCGAATAAATATATAAACATCAATGGGCACGACACGTGAGACTGAAACAAGCGCGTCAGCCATAAAAAATATGGGACAATAGTTTACAAAACAATAACAGAACTGCGCGACTCCCGCATGACCATGGTATCGCCAGACCCAAAAACACTTCCGCAAACACTACGCAAAAACGCACTACCAACGGCAACAGCAATCGACGAAGCAGTTCACTGGGACGATGCTTTCAAACCGCTGACCGAACGAACCGTGGGAAAGACCTGCTTCTTGACCATTAGTAAATAAGCTAAAATGTGTGGAAAATAAAGCAGATTCAATCAAGCGCTCATACGAGGAGGTACTTCATTTGTTGAAACGCTTTCCTCGCGCACGGTTGTTTTCTCACGCCAGGTTTACTCTGCCCACATCCGAACTGTCTCGTTACCACCAGATCACCCCCAGGTTCCGCGAATTATCCCTGCTTGGAGATCAACTTGGTGCGAGACCTTTGCTCGGGCAGATTCCGGTTACAATTCTATATACTTTGCTGCTGCTGCCATACGATACTCTCGTGCTGGGGAGGCCATTCCTTCGCGGGGCCTGTTTCGAGAGTCCGCTCAGCAACAGCAGTATGTAGGAAAAACTCTCTCTAGATTTCGCCAACGACGACGATCCTGGACGATCAGATCCGTGAAAGCACCCACCGAATTTTGTAATATTACATGGCGACCGTGACTTCAGTCTGCAAATCTTCAAATTGCGAAGTGGGCCGTGATGTTAAAGTGCAATCCTCTGATATATTACATGGCACGAATATAAACAGTGAAATGCAGCTTTAGTAATGTTCAATTTGTGAAAAATAAATGAAAAAAAAAGAAAAGTGCACAGTGCAACAATTTATCAACAAAAGTGATATACTGAGAAAATAGAACTGAACACAAATGTGAAATGAACCTGTGAGATATCGGACGCAATCGGGGATAAAGAGCTGCAACCGAAAGGGATCGAACAACCTGGAGAACGATTGGTGACACAAGTGCTGCTGAGAGAAAGAACGTTGGAGCCACCGAGGAAAATGGCAGACTCCAAAGAAATATATGCAGCCTACCAGCGAGAAAAACCACCGTGATGACGAAGGATGTGACTGTGAAAGGAGCCTGAGGATGACCGGCAATACAGCGGTAAGGACGATACTGAGGAGGAAGATGTTTGAAGAACAAAAGCGAAATGACATAGAAGTGGAGGTAGACGGCGAAGAACCATTATTACTAAAAATGTAAACAAGAAAGTAAAACAAAAAAAAAATAAATTTTTTTTTAATATAAATCTCGTCCGTTTTTATCCTTAAAATCGAAGAAAGAAAAATACTAGTGGGACGATATACAAGAAGATATGAGAAATAAGAGAATTGAAATCGTCATCAAATGAATTCAATAGAGCTCCATATTCAAGCTCTCAAATTAACACTAAGCACACTAAAGAAAAATCCGAGCAGAAAGTATAGGTATAGAACATTAGTAGATAAATTAAATAGAAGCAAAATATCCCATAACACCATTTTAGAAAACTGGGACAGCCTCAAGGAATCACACCAAGAATTTGAATTAAAAATTACTAGGGCTATATACGGTGAAATAAAAACCATAATAGAGAGCAAGATTCTAGAAGCAGGAAGGCTTTCCTTCAAAACAACAGCGAACATAATATATAATCTTACAAAACTTAGGAAAACTATACAAAAATCAAAAATGGCGACATTCGATTTAAAAACAGCATCGTCAATAGTTCAAACGGGTAATGGATCGGCAGAAAATTTGGACATTTTCATAGACTCAGCTAAACGTCTGCAAGAATATAACCCAGGAGTCCAGGAAGAGATATCAATAAGATTCATCAGGACTCGAATGACAGGTAAAGCAAGAATAGGGCTACCTAAAACCCTAAATAGTTTGGACAGTCTAGTACAAGATATAAAAACAAGATGCGAAGAAAAAACGACCCCAGACCGAATCATTGCCACTCTTAAATCAATCAAGCCAAAAGAAACAAAGTCTCTATGCGATGAAATTGAACTACTAACCGCAAAATTAAAAGCCATTTATCTTGACCAGCTCTGTTGGCAGGGTAGTAGCAATACTTCACTGATACGGGAATGGATCCGAAGGCTTCCAGGAAGATAACATAGGCGCTCCATTTCCCTACACCTACCCAATACGTCCACGACGTACAGAGCGGTAACATTCGTCTCTCCGAATATCTGAGCTTGGGTACACGTCTGTTCTCCATGTCAGGGGCAGCTGGTTCTCTCTCTCTCTCTCTCTCTCTTTTGTCCTGGCTTCACACGGGACTTTAGAACAGCTGTGAAGCGTAGGCCGTCCACCGTGGCCTTGCAAGCCTTGGCCCACCAATACAAAAGCAAACGCGCAGAAACCAAGAAGGAAATTCAATTCGGAACTACGGCAAACGTCCTCCGCAACGGAAAAAAGAACTAACGATGGGAAACTTTGAACATGGAAGTGCAGATCCCTCACAGCACCCGGAAGTACCCGTGGCTTCGGGGAGTAGTAGCACTTCAGGAGGTCCGTTGGAAGGGAGTCTCGGAGCGCCGATGACGACAAGGACACCTTTTAATAGCGCAGCTTTTAGAAGGGAGTACGAATCGCTGCCCACAACACGACGTCAAGAGTGTCATCGGTGGAGATCACCACAGCAGACATATTCCCAGACATATTGACCACGTTCTCCATTGAGATGGAAGGCACTTCTCGGACGACATTATCGAGTGGAGCGACTCACGTCGACTCGGACCACTTCCTGGGCATGGTCAAGCTACGGCAGAAGCTCAGCGTAGCGACCCAAGGCCCAAGGCTCAATACAGATCGGCTGAAGGCTGCCTGATGTGGCGATGAGACTTCAGCACAGCACAGCACAGCCGAGCAGACACTAGGAACGATAAGCCACGAGGCCAGAAAAACGGGAGTGGTTTGATGACGATTGAAGAGCGAGCACAGACGACTGAGAAGGCAGCATCTTCGCCGACTCTTCGAGAAGACAAGAAGCGTCGCTTTCGAGGAGAACCGACGAACAACTGGACATGGAACAGCTCTCTCTCAGTCGAGGGGAAATCTGGCCAGTTCTATGTGAAAAGGTGATAGTGTCACCCGTAGGCTATAAAGGCAGCGATCGCGGGTAAGAGAGTCGTTGTCGTTGTCAACCTCTAGAAAAATAAACATCGAGCAAAGACCGAATAGATTCAATCTGTGTGTTTCCTCCAACTGTACTGTTTCCTTACAAACAGCTACACGTTTTCTGTGATGATGTCAAAAGCGAGCACGGAATGGCAACCGTAGAGGCTCCCAAAAACACACACACACACGAGTAGCTCCGGTTGAAATTCTTATCCATCCGCCCACGTCTCGAGCTACAGGCAGCTTGAAAATTGGAGCACGCTTTTGCGGCCAACGTCATCGGGGGTCAGCGAGCATTTGGACACAAACTGCGTTGCGAACTGAGTGGCGGTGGATCAGCACCAAACGTAAAGACCTGTGAGAGTGGCAGCGAACTCCAGCTGATGAGCCACGACAGCAGATGGTTTTGCTCTGAAGAGCCGGAAAATGATAAGTGGCCGCTTGATGACGCACCACAGCAGGGAACTCCGACATCGGACGAGCACTCGTTTTTTTTTGGCAATCGCTTTCGTCCTGAGATTCGTCAAACAATGTCAAGCACCGCGCACGAGAGAGGGAACCAACTCTCTCTCAGATCTCTCTCAGAGACCCCTGTCAGAGAAGCTAAGTCCAGTACGAATCTTTACCCAGTCGAGCTCAGTCGACCTTTACAAAAGCAGAGAATTCGCCACGAAGTTACGAAGGAAGATGGACAGTCCATCGCCAGTACCGTCATTGTAACGCTCTCTTGCGGCACTCAACGAAACTGAAAGCTAAGGTTTCACACATTCCTCGTATCCTGGCGGAGTTCGCAACCGAAAAGTTCGCGCGTACATGCAAAAACACTGCCCCAAAAAAAATGTGAAGGTTTCACAGCCGGAAAGCCCGCAAAAAAGGGGAAACCAACCACGGATGCCGGACTGGGACACTATTTCGCGCCCACACACACACTCTACGTCGTCGAGTCCTATCCACGTGCCTCCCACGTGGAACTGGCACGTACGTTAAATTTCGGCATCCTGCGGCGACCGAAGTCAAGTACGAATCTTTACCCAGTCGAGCTCAGTCGACCTTTACAAAAGCAGAGAATTCGCCACGAAGTTACGAAGGAAGATGGACAGTCCATCGCCAGTACCGTCATTGTAACGCTCTCTTGCGGCACTCAACGAAACTGAAAGCTAAGGTTTCACACATTCCTCGTATCCTGGCGGAGTTCGCAACCGAAAAGTTCGCGCGTACATGCAAAAACACTGCCCCAAAAAAAATGTGAAGGTTTCACAGCCGGAAAGCCCGCAAAAAAGGGGAAACCAACCACGGATGCCGGACTGGGACACTATTTCGCGCCCACACACACACTCTACGTCGTCGAGTCCTATCCACGTGCCTCCCACGTGGAACTGGCACGTACGTTAAATTTCGGCATCCTGCGGCGACCGAAGTCAAGGAAGTAAGCGAGGGCAAAACTAATTGTGACGATTTTGTGACTCCAATTTTAGGCCAATTTTGTGAGCTACCGTTCGGAGGAAGTCCTACAGTCAAACCCTGGCGGAGAAATACAAAAAAAAACATCGCATAAAAGTCAAGGCCACTGACCTCCGACGGTTTGCAAACCCTTTAACCAGTTGTGGAGGATACACCGACGGCAATTAACGGCGGCATGGACAGCCTCGAAAAAAAACGGAACGCAGAAATATTCTCGCGACGATGGTTGTCGGATTGCTTGCCTACACAAGCTCGTCGAGCTGAATGGTTTCGCTCAACTCGTTCCAATCGTCAGGAAGGAGAGCTAGTAGTGATCGTGGACGGGAATTTACCCAAGGAACCACACTGGCCGGAAAGGACGGCGGTAGTCAAAGGCCGCAGATGTGACAGGTCAAAACCACGAGGCGGACAGATGTGACAGCGCGCGAGAGAGTAGAAGGTGCCTGCTGAGGTGTCACTGAGGTGCGGAGAAATGTTACAAATGACAGTTTTCTAACGCCCATTCGCGCCCACTGAGTGGAACCGGTTCACTGAGTGGAACCGGTTCAGAACCGAGAGGGATTCAGTATAAAGGGCGGAACGAGGTCCTGCGAGGCTTCTTTTTTCTTCGCGACAAATAAAAAAGACCTCTTTAAAGCCTTTTCTGCTTCCCTGTCTACCTTGGAAGAATACTAAAAAAACGCCTTTTTCTGTAAAAACGCCCAAGGATGTACTAAAAAAATTTTTTAGATCGAGGATGTACTAAAAAATTTTTTAGATCGAGGATGTACTAAAAAAATTTTTTTAAATCGAGGATGTACTAGAAAATTTTTTTTTAAATCGAGGATGTACTAAAAAAATTTTTTTTAGATCGAGGATGTACTAAAAAATTTTTTTAGATCGAGGATGTACTAAAAAAATTTTTTCATATCAAGGATGTACTAAAAAAATTTTTTTTAGAACGAGGATGTACTAAAAAATTTTTTTTTGATCGAGGATGTACTAAAAAAATTTTTTTCATATCAAGGATGTACTAAAAAAATTTTTTCACATTGAGGATGTACTAAAAAAATTTTTTTAGATCGAGGATGTACTAAAAAAATTTTTTTTAGATCGAGGATGTACTAAAAAAATTTTTTTTAAATCGAGGATGTACTAAAAAAATTTTTTTTGATCGAGGATGTACAAAAAAAATTTTTTTTAGATCGAGGATGTACTAAAAAAATTTTTTTTAGATCGAGGATGTACTAAAAAAAATTTTTTCATATCAAGGATGTACTAAAAAAATTTTTTTTAGATCGAGGATGTACTAAAATAAATTTTTTTGATCGAGGATGTACTAAAAAAATTTTTTTAGATCGAGGATGTACTAAAAAAATTTTTTTTAGATCGAGGATGTACTAAAAAAATTTTTTTTAGATCGAGGATGTACTAAAAAAATTTTTTTTGATCGAGGATGTACTTAAAAACTTTTTTTTAGATCGAGGATGTACTAAAAAATTTTTTTTTGACCGAGGATGTACTAAAAAAATTGTTTCATATCAAGGATGTACTAAAAAAATTTTTTTTAGATCGAGGATGTACTAAAAAAATTTTTTTTGATCGAGGATGTACTAAAAAATTTTTTTTAGATCGAGGATGTACTAAAAAAATTTTTTTCATATCAAGGATGTACTAAAAAAATTTTTTTTAGATCGAGGATGTACTAAAAAAATTTTTTTTGATAGACGATATACTAAAAAATTTTTTTTTCGATCGAGGATGTACTAAAAATTATTTTTTAGATCGAGGATGTACTAAAAAATTTTTTTAGATCAAGGATGTACTAAAAAAATTTTTTTAGATCGAGGATGTACTAAAAAAAAAAAAATTTCATATCAAGGATGTACTAAAAAATTTTTTTTTAGATCGAGGATGTACTAAAAAAATTTTTTTTGATCGAGGATGTACTAAAAAAATTTTTTTTAGATCGAGGATGTACTAAAAAAATTTTTTTAGATCAAGGATGTACTAAAAAAATTTTTTTAAATCGAGGATGTACTAAAAAAAAATTTTTCATATCAAGGATGTACTAAAAAAATTTTTTTTAGATCGAGGATGTACTAAAAAAATTTTTTTTGATCGAGGATGTACTAAAAAAATTTTTTTCATATCAAGGATGTACTAAAAAAATTTTTTTTAGATCGAGGATGTACTAAAAAAATTTTTTTTGATCGAGGATGTACTAAAAAAATTTTTTTCATATCAAGGATGTACTAAAAAAATTTTTTTTAGATCGAGGATGTACTAAAAAAATTTTTTTTGATCGAGGATGTACTAAAAAAATTTTTTCATATCAAGGATGTACTAAAAAAATTTTTTTAGATCGAGGATGTACTAAAAAAATTTTTTAGATCGAGGATGTACTAAAAAAATTTTTTTCATATCAAGGATGTACTAAAAAATTTTTTTTTAGATCGAGGATGTACTAAAAAAATTTTTTTTGATCGAGGATGTACTAAAAAATTTTTTTAGATCGAGGATGTACTAAAAAAATTTTTTTTTCATCGAGGATGTACTAAAAAAATTTTTTTTGATCGGGGATGTACTAAAAAAAAATTTTCATATCAAGGATGTACTAAAAAAATTTTTTTTTAGATCGAGGATGTACTAAAAAATTTTTTTAGATCGAGGATGTACTAAAAAAATTTTTTTCATATCAAGGATGTACTAAAAAAATTTTTTTTAGATTGAGGATGTACTAAAAAAATTTTTTTTGATCTAGGATGTACTAAAAAAATTTTTTTAGATCGAGGATGTACTAAAAATTTTTTTTTAGATCGAGGATGTATTAAAAAATTTTTTTTAGATCGAGGATGTACTAAAAAAATTTTTTTAGATCGAGGATGTACTAAAAAAAATTTTTTTACATCGAGGATGTACTAAAAAATTTTTTTTTATCGAGGATGTACTAAAAAAATTTTTTTTAAATCGAGGATGTACTAAAAAAATTTTTTTTGATCGAGGATGTACAAAAAAAATTTTTTTTAGATCGAGGATGTACTAAAAAAATTTTTTTTAGATCGAGGATGTACTAAAAAAAATTTTTTCATATCAAGGATGTACTAAAAAAATTTTTTTTAGATCGAGGATGTACTAAAATAAATTTTTTTGATCGAGGATGTACTAAAAAAATTTTTTTAGATCGAGGATGTACTAAAAAAATTTTTTTTAGATCGAGGATGTACTAAAAAAATTTTTTTTAGATCGAGGATGTACTAAAAAAATTTTTTTTGATCGAGGATGTACTTAAAAACTTTTTTTTAGATCGAGGATGTACTAAAAAATTTTTTTTTGACCGAGGATGTACTAAAAAAATTGTTTCATATCAAGGATGTACTAAAAAAATTTTTTTTAGATCGAGGATGTACTAAAAAAATTTTTTTTGATCGAGGATGTACTAAAAAATTTTTTTTAGATCGAGGATGTACTAAAAAAATTTTTTTCATATCAAGGATGTACTAAAAAAATTTTTTTTAGATCGAGGATGTACTAAAAAAATTTTTTTTGATAGACGATATACTAAAAAATTTTTTTTTCGATCGAGGATGTACTAAAAATTATTTTTTAGATCGAGGATGTACTAAAAAATTTTTTTAGATCAAGGATGTACTAAAAAAATTTTTTTAGATCGAGGATGTACTAAAAAAAAAAAAATTTCATATCAAGGATGTACTAAAAAATTTTTTTTTAGATCGAGGATGTACTAAAAAAATTTTTTTTGATCGAGGATGTACTAAAAAAATTTTTTTTAGATCGAGGATGTACTAAAAAAATTTTTTTAGATCAAGGATGTACTAAAAAAATTTTTTTAAATCGAGGATGTACTAAAAAAAAATTTTTCATATCAAGGATGTACTAAAAAAATTTTTTTTAGATCGAGGATGTACTAAAAAAATTTTTTTTGATCGAGGATGTACTAAAAAAATTTTTTTTGATCGAGGATGTACTAAAAAAATTTTTTTCATATCAAGGATGTACTAAAAAAATTTTTTTTAGATCGAGGATGTACTAAAAAAATTTTTTTTGATCGAGGATGTACTAAAAAAATTTTTTTCATATGAAGGATGTACTAAAAAAATTTTTTTTAGATCGAGGATGTACTAAAAAAATTTTTTTTGATCGAGGATGTACTAAAAAAATTTTTTCATATCAAGGATGTACTAAAAAAATTTTTTTAGATCGAGGATGTACTAAAAAAATTTTTTAGATCGAGGATGTACTAAAAAAATTTTTTTCATATCAAGGATGTACTAAAAAATTTTTTTTTAGATCGAGGATGTACTAAAAAAATTTTTTTTGATCGAGGATGTACTAAAAAATTTTTTTAGATCGAGGATGTACTAAAAAAATTTTTTTTTCATCGAGGATGTACTAAAAAAATTTTTTTTGATCGGGGATGTACTAAAAAAAAATTTTCATATCAAGGATGTACTAAAAAAATTTTTTTTTAGATCGAGGATGTACTAAAAAATTTTTTTAGATCGAGGATGTACTAAAAAAATTTTTTTCATATCAAGGATGTACTAAAAAAATTTTTTTTAGATTGAGGATGTACTAAAAAAATTTTTTTTGATCTAGGATGTACTAAAAAAATTTTTTTAGATCGAGGATGTACTAAAAATTTTTTTTTAGATCGAGGATGTATTAAAAAATTTTTTTTAGATCGAGGATGTACTAAAAAAATTTTTTTAGATCGAGGATGTACTAAAAAAAATTTTTTTACATCGAGGATGTACTAAAAAATTTTTTTTTATCGAGGATGTACTAAAAAAATTTTTTTCATATCAAGGATGTACTAAAAAAATTTTTTTTAGATTGAGGATGTACTAAAAAAATTTTTTTTGATCTAGGATGTACTAAAAAAATTTTTTTAGATCGAGGATGTACTAAAAAATTTTTTTTTAGATCGAGGATGTATTAAAAAATTTTTTTAAATCGAGGATGTACTAAAAAAATTTTTTTTAGATCGAGGATGTACTAAAAAAATTTTTTTAGATCGAGGATGTACTAAAAAAATTTTTTCATATCAAGGATGTACTAAAAAAATTTTTTTTAGATCGAGGATGTACTAAAAAAATTTTTTTAGATCGAGGATGTACTAAAAAAATTTTTTTTGATCGAGGATGTACTAAAAAAATTTTTTTAGATCGAGGATGTACTAAAAAAATCTTTTTAGATCGAGGATGTACTAGAAAAATTTTTTTTAAATCGAGGATGTACTAAAAAAATTTTTTTAGATCGAGGATGTACTAGAAAATTTTTTTTTAAATCGAGGATGTACTAAAAAAATTTTTTTTGATCGAGGATGTACTAAAAAAATTTTTGTAGATCGAGGATGTACTAAAAAAAATTTTTTTACATCGAGGATGTACTAAAAAATTTTTTATTATCGAGGATGTACTAAAAAAAATTTTCCATATCAAGGATGTACTAAAAAAGTTTTTTTTAGATCGAAGATGTACTAAAAAAATTTTTTTTAGATCGAGGATGTACTAAAAAAATTTTTTTAGATCGAGGATGTACTAAAAAAAATTTTTTTACATCGAGGATGTACTAAAAAATTTTTTTTTATCGAGGATGTACTAAAAAAATTTTTTTCATATCAAGGATGTACTAAAAAAATTTTTTTTAGATTGAGGATGTACTAAAAAAATTTTTTTTGATCTAGGATGTACTAAAAAAATTTTTTTAGATCGAGGATGTACTAAAAAATTTTTTTTTAGATCGAGGATGTATTAAAAAATTTTTTTAAATCGAGGATGTACTAAAAAAATTTTTTTTAGATCGAGGATGTACTAAAAAAATTTTTTTAGATCGAGGATGTACTAAAAAAAATTTTTTCATATCAAGGATGTACTAAAAAATTTTTTTTTAGATCGAGGATGTACTAAAAAAATTTTTTTAGATCGAGGATGTACTAAAAAAATTTTTTTTACATCGAGGATGTACTAAAAAAATTTTTTTTGATCGAGGATGTACTAACAAAATTTTTTCATATCAAGGCTGTACTAAAAAAATTTTTTTTAGATCGAGGATGTACTAAAAAATTTTTTTAGATCGAGGATGTACTAAAAAAATTTTTTTCATATCAAGGATGTACTAAAAAAATTTTTTTTAGATCGAGGATGTACTAAAAAAATTTTTTTTGATCGAGGATGTACTAAAAAAATTTTTTTCATATCGAGGATGTACTAAAAAAATTTTTTTTAGATCGAGGATGTACTAAAAAAATTTTTTTAGATCGAGGATGTACTAAAAAAATTTTTTTTAGATCGAGGATGTACTAAAAAAATTTTTTTAGATCGAGGATGTACTAAAAAAATTTTTTTAGATCGAGGATGTACTAAAAAATTTTTTTCATATCAAGGATGTACTAAAAAAATTTTTTTTAGATCGAGGATGTACTAAAAAAATTTTTTTGATCGAGGATGTACTAAAAAAATTTTTTTGATCGAGGATGTACTAAAAAAAATTTTTAGATCGAGGATGTACTAAAAAAATTTTTTTCATATCAAGGATGTACTAAAAAATTTTTTTTAGATCGAGGATGTACTAAAAAAATTTTTTTTAGATCGAGGATGTACTAGAAAATTTTTTTAGATCGAGGATGTACTAAAAAAATTTTTTTAGATCGAGGATGTACTAAAAAAATTTTTTTTTTTATCGAGGATGTACTAAAAAAATTTTTTTCATATCAAGGATGTACTAAAAAAATTTTTTTTAGATCGAGGATGTACTAAAAAAATTTTTTTTGATCGAGGATGTACTAAAAAAATTTTTTTAGATCGAGGATGTACTAAAAAAAATTTTTCCATATCAAGGATGTACTAAAAAAGTTTTTTTTAGATCGAAGATGTACTAAAAAAATTTTTTTTAAATCGAGGATGTACTAAAAAAATTTTTTTAGATCGAGGATGTACTAAAAAATTTTTTTTTAAATCGAGGATGTACTAAAAAAATTTTTTTTAGATCGAGGATGTACTAAAAAAAATTTTTTCATATCAAGGATGTACTAAAAAAAATTTTTAGATCGAGGATGTACTAAAAAAATTTTTTTTAGATCGAGGATGTACTAAAAAATTTTTTTAGATCGAGGATGTACTAAAAAAATTTTTTTAGATCGAGGATGTACTAAAAAAATTTTTTTTTTATCGAGGATGTACTAAAAAAATTTTTTTCATATCAAGGATGTACTAAAAAAATTTTTTTTAGATCGAGGATGTACTAAAAAAATTTTTTTGATCGAGGATGTACTAAATAAATTTTTTTAGATCGAGGATGTACTAAAAAAAATTTTTCCATATCAAGGATGTACTAAAAAAGTTTTTTTTAGATCGAAGATGTACTAAAAAAATTTTTTTTAAATCGAGGATGTACTAAAAAAATTTTTTTAGATCGAGGATGTACTAAAAAATTTTTTTTTAAATCGAGGATGTACTAAAAAAATTTTTTTTAGATCGAGGATGTACTAAAAAAAATTTTTTCATATCAAGGATGTACTAAAAAAATTTTTTTAGATCGAGGATGTACTAAAAAAATTTTTTTTAGATCAGGGATGTACCAAAAAAATTTTTTTATATCGAGGATGTACTAAAAAATTTTTTTTAGATCGAGGATGTACTAAAAAAATTTTTTTTAGATCGAGGATGTACTAAAACAATTTTTTTTCGATCGAGGATGTACTAAAAAAATTTTTTTAGATCGAGGATGTACTAGAAAATTTTTTTTTAAATTGAGGATGTACTAAAAAAATTTTTTTTAAATCGAGGATGTACTAAAAAAATTTTTTTTGATCGAGGATGTACTAAAAAAATTTTTTTTAGATCGAGGATGTACTAAAAAAATTTTTTTTAGATCGAGGATGTACTAAAAAAATTTTTTTAGTTCGAGGATGTACTAAAAAAAATTTTTTCATATCAAGGATGTACTAAAAAAATTTTTTTTAGATCGAGGATGTACTAAAAAAATTTGTACTACTAAATGTATGAGGATGTACTAAATGAGGATGTACTAAAAAAAAAAATTTTTTAGATCGAGGATGTACTAAAAAAAATTTTTTCATATCAAGGATGTACTAAAAAATTTTTTTTTAGATCGAGGATGTACTAAAAAAATTTTTTTTGATCGAGGATGTACTAAAAAAATTTTTTTTGATCGAGGATGTACTAAAAAAATTTTTTTAGATCGAGGATGTACTAAAAAAATTTTTTTTAGATCAGGGATGTACCAAAAAAATTTTTTTATATCGAGGATGTACTAAAAAATTTTTTTTAGATCGAGGATGTACTAAAAAAATTTTTTTTAGATCGAGGATGTACTAAAACAATTTTTTTTCGATCGAGGATGTACTAAAAAAATTTTTTTAGATCGAGGATGTACTAGAAAATTTTTTTTTAAATTGAGGATGTACTAAAAAAATTTTTTTTAGATCGAGGATGTACTAAAAAATTTTTTTTTGATCGAGGATGTACTAAAAAAATTTTTTTTTGATCAAGGATGTACTAAAAAATTTTTTTTAGATCGAGGATGTACTAAAAAATTTTTTTAGATCGAGGATGTACTAAAAAAATTTTTTTTAGATCGAGGATGTACTAAAAAAATTTTTTTTAGATCGAGGATGTACTAAAAAAATTTTTTTTAGATCGAGGACGTACTAGAAAAATTTTTTTTAAATCGAGGATGTACTAAAAAAATTTTTTTGATCGAGGATGTACTAAAAAAAATTTTTTCATATCAAGGATGTACTAAAAAATTTTTTTTTGATAAAGGATGTACTAAAGAAAATTGTTTTTAATCAAGGACTATCCGAAAAAAAACAATGTTTTTCTAACAGTGCACCAACCGTAGCCAAACCGAACGCATCGATTATCGAACGAGTCCTGCACGATGCGTCCAAAGTCAAAAGTGAGCTTTCGGTGAGGTTCTTCTTCAGTGTGCGTTCGTTGTAAGCGCGAGTTAGCATCGTATCGTCACGTACCCTCTGTTTTTTTTACAATATCTACAATAATGGAAAGGCCTGAGACGAATAAGCAACCGCTTACCTGTGCAGCGTCACAATAAAAACTAATCACCTGTACCCTGGCGCCTGAATGAACATATGCATCCGCCAAAACCCGTACTGGAATTCCCCCCTGGAATCCGAATAAAACATGTGCACCCGCCAAAACTTCCGGTACTCCAAAACCACCATAAATCAACCAACAAAACAACATGTCAGCCTCAGCCATCCATCGCATTTTAGCATATAAAAAGACAAAAAAAAGGTAAAAATAAAGACATTCCTCAGATTTAGCTCAAAATTCTACAACGCGTTACTCTGTCCGAGGAATCCGAAACCTTTCAAAAAACCCTTACACCAAGTGGAAGTGTTAACTCGCGTTCGAGTCGCTTGTGGTGTGCTGAACCACGTGTCGTGAACTTCCGAAGGGGTTTAGAAGGAGTCCGTTTGCCGGCCAATGGCTGAACTTGACCACCGGAAACTGACGGACGAGCTGTTCGCCAATGCCAATGCCGTCGGTGAGGGTCATCGGATTCGGATCGCATCGGATTGGGCTATTTCGGTGGCCTCGATTCAACCTGCTTGTCCTGATGCAGAGTTCAGGCAGTTTTCTGTCACACGATATTTCCCCGCGCTAGTAGTGCTAGTGCTTCGGATGGGTTTTGTGGTCAGAGATTCAGTGCTGCTGCTGCCAGCGCGATCAATTGCGAAGGACGTGTTACGGTGGCGATCAAAAGCACACTTCGCCCTGTCTGTCTGTCTGTCTGTCTGCCGATAGAGCCTGTGTCAGCCCAAAGCTACGGAAAGGCAGTTGAACAGAGGATCACGCACTCTCGCATCGACGGATAAAAATTTATATTCAGCATTCACAACTACGCCATTAATACGACACTGAAGCTCCCTTTTGTAGTTAAAATAAGTTGATCCAGAATGCGCCGGATCACACGGGAACACATGTTTCCCGTCTATGGCGCCTAAGCAATGGGGAAATTGTCGCTTGGTTTGGGAAATTGTCGCTGCAAACAGAAAAAAAAAGGACTTGTGACACCGACTGCAACGACAAACTAGTATTTTCTTTTATACTAACATAAATCCTTACTGTATTCTTTTAATCCTTCCTGAATTGCTGCACATGATTCCATGATTGTTGAAGATATGCAGCTAGGAGAAATTCTTGATGCATATGATAATTCCCGGAAGCTTCGTCCAGTTTGCAAGAAAGCGTAGCGTCAAAATTAACATGCGAACGTGGAGGAATCGCAAGCCTCATCACCGTGTCTTGTTTAGCAAGTCGTGTTTGAACTTTTCGCAGCAAGAGGTTAAAAGTTATTTCACTCATTCGCAAATAATTTTTGAAGTCCCATATATTTTCTTCTGCTAACTCACGCACCATGGAAACCTCCGTTACGACATGATTTCGCTTCCGGAGCCACCTTTTATTTGTTGCACGTGTTTTCTTTCGATGTTCTTCAATTTCAACAGCTCTAATAAGTTCTAATGTAACTAACTCAATGCGAAATATTAGTGATGACAGCATGATCTATAAACGTTGGGGCCTTTTTAAGGATACTGGTAAATTATGACACTGTTCTTACTGTTATTGACAACGCGAGAAATTTAATTTTTTCGTACATGAATCCAAACAAATAATATTGCATAACTTAACTACGTATTTCAAAATATTACACGCGTTGTAGTTCTTGGATGTGTCGGCGAATCAACTAGCAGATTAGTTGGAACTTTAAGCAAAAATTATTACAAAAATCGCACCAACTTCACCAACTTTGATACAACTGACAAAATTCAACATCAAATTTCGTCAGTTTAGGTTTGAGATTTAGCATAAATCAGTATATTTTTGTACTGCAAAAGAACACACCATAGCTGAAAGTAAACATTTGATATTTAAATTTTACGTTTCATTACACACAATTTCCCATCATGTTTTCCTCCTTCGCATAGGTAATTAAATGTAAGGAAAAATAACTAGTAAAAATCACTAAAATATTACGAAAAGTAAAATTGAAGCACAAAAACAACAAATTCATTTCCTAAAATATCGTTTTATGAATCAAGTAAAATGATGGCTGTAACATTTTCTAAATATCATAAATTTTTATCGAAGGAAAAATTTGATTCATCCCTCTAGGGGGTGTGCGATTCTGTCTTATGGATTTTCTTTTCCTTTCACTCCACTCATGCTTCGTATACGAACTATACGCTTCTCGCATACGCTACTGCTGAAGATAGCACGATTTGGTTCCGGAACCGCGGTATAGGTTTTACACCCACCCAAAGAGAGCGCCGAGCGTAAGCGCGCTCACGGGCTTGCGTTCTCTTTACCTTTGAAAGAAAAACTGAGCTACAGAAATGAGAAATGGAAGCGAAGCCAAGCACGCACGCAGCGTTTCCAGGCCGCGGTTGCAATTTTGACGAGAAAAACCCGCAAAAATTCAAGCCTTTTTGAGAGCTTCCGTCGTGAGTTTCTTTTGAGTGATTCCTGGCAGTAGCTACTGCTATTCCGCGCTTGTGAGGTTATGTTTTATATTTGATCAGCGATCGCACGATGTGGACGCATGATGATTACGGTACGAGGTGTGATATTTTGACCAACGGAATAGACCAAAACACGCATGAAATCACACCAAACACCGCAAACCATGCCGTCATTGGGATTAGTTATGGAAAACGATAGCTCGATTCAGATGAAAAATAATTTTATCTATTTTTTCTCGGTTTGGACAACACGTCCTCACACGGCTGAACCTCACTATCGAACTCAACTCGGCCTGTCTCTGCTTGTCTTCGTTTATATATGGAAGTCTTGATAAGGTTTTGATCGCGTTCGATCCTGTCTGTTCTTTAGAATTTCCGCCCGCAATAGCCCTAACATCACGTTGGAGTGGTGCGTACGTTGCTGATGGGACAGTCTCGTCGTCTTCCGTTGGGGGAGAACTCGATCTTGACCCTGATGGCTTCCGTTGGGGGAGAACTCGATCTTGACTCTCTTGAATTCAATATTGCTGAAAGGGAAACTGTCTAGTCTGAAGTGTCTTGTACCGGTTTCGATAAAGATCACTTCTCGATCTCGGTGTGGCTAACTTAAATTGTTTTAGATCGTGGATGTACTAAAAAATTTTTTTTAGATCGAGGATGTACTAAAAAAATTTTTTCATATCAAGGATGTACTAAAAAAATTTTTTTTAGATCGAGGATGTACTAAACAAATTTTTTTAGATCGAGGATGTACTAAAAAAATTTTTTTAGATCGAGGATGTACTAAAAAAAATTTTTTTATATCAAGGATGTACTAAAAAAATTTTTT
This sequence comes from Anopheles nili, assembly GCF_943737925.1. Classification (NCBI taxonomy): domain Eukaryota; kingdom Metazoa; phylum Arthropoda; class Insecta; order Diptera; family Culicidae; genus Anopheles; species Anopheles nili. The sequence goes on from NW_026525551.1 coordinate 164,271, forward strand.
TAGATCGAGGATGTACTAAAAAATTTTTTTTAGATCGAGGATGTACTAAAAAAAATTTTTTAGATCGAGGATGTACTAAAAAAATTTTTTTTAGATCGAGGATGTACAAAAATTTTTTTTTGATCGAGGATGTACTAAAAAAATTTTTTTTGATCGAGGATGTACTAAAAAAATTTTTTTTAGATCGAGGATGTACTAAAAAAAATTTTTTCATATCAAGGATGTACTAAAAAAATTTTTTTTTTAGATCAAGGATGTACTAAAAAAATTTTTTTAGATCGAGGATGTACTAAAAAAATTTTTTTAGATCGAGGATGTACTAAAAAAAATTTTTTCATATCAAGGATGTACTAAAAAAATTTTTTTTAGATCGAGGATGTACTAAAAAAATTTTTTTTGATCGAGGATGTACTAAAAAATTTTTTTTTAGATCGAGGATGTACTAAAAAAATTTTTTTTGATCGAGGATGTACTAAAAAAATTTTTTTTGATCGAGGATGTACTAAAAAAATTTTTTTTAGATCGAGGATGTACTAAAAAAAATTTTTTCATATCAAGGATGTACTAAAAAAATTTTTTTAGATCGAGGATGTACTAAAAAAAATTTTTTTATATCAAGGATGTACTAAAAAAATTTTTTTAGTTCGAGGATGTACTAAAAAATTTTTTTTAGATCGAGGATGTACTAAAAAAATTTTTTTTGATCGAGGATGTACTAAAAAATTTTTTTTTAGATCGAGGATGTACTAAAAAAATTTTTTTTGATCGAGGATGTACTAAAAAAATTTTTTTTGATCGAGGATGTACTAAAAAAATTTTTTTTAGATCGAGGATGTACTAAAAAAAATTTTTTCATATCAAGGATGTACTAAAAAAATTTTTTTTTTAGATCAAGGATGTACTAAAAAAATTTTTTTAGATCGAGGATGTACTAAAAAAATTTTTTTAGATCGAGGATGTACTAAAAAAAATTTTTTCATATCAAGGATGTACTAAAAAAATTTTTTTTAGATCGAGGATGTACTAAAAAAATTTTTTTTGATCGAGGATGTACTAAAAAAATTTTTTTAGATCAAGGATGTACTAAAAAAAATTTTTTCATATCAAGGATGTACTAAAAATTTTTTTTTAGATCGAGGATGTACTAAAAAATTTTTTTTGATCGAGGATGTACTAAAAATTTTTTTTTTAGATCGAGGATGTACTAAAAAAATTTTTTTTGATCGAGGATGTACTAAAAAAATTTTTTTTGATCGAGGATGTACTAAAAAAAATTTTTTCATATCAAGGATGTACTAAAAAAATTTTTTTTAGATCGAGGATGTACTAAAAAAATTTTTTTTAGATCGAGGATGTACTAAACAAATTTTTTTAGATCGAGGATGTACTAAAAAAAATTTTTTCATATCAAGGATTTACTAAAAAATTTTTTTTAGATCGAGGATGTACTAAAAAATTTTTTTTGATCGAGGATGTACTAAAAAAATTTTTTTCATATCAAGGATGTACTAACAAAATTTTTTTTAGATCGAGGATGTACTAAAAAAATTTTTTTGATCGAGGATGTACTAAAAAAAATTTTTTCATATCAAGGATGTACTAAAAAAATTTTTTTTAGATCAAGGATGTACTAAAAAAATTTTTTTTGATCGAGGATGTACTAAAAAAATTTTTTTCATATCAAGGATGTACTAAAAAAATTTTTTTTAGATCGAGGATGTACTAAAAAATTTTTTTTAGATCGAGGATGTACTAAAAAAATTTTTTTCATATCAAGGATGTACTAAAAAAATTTTTTTTAGATCGAGGATGTACTAAAAAAAATTTTTTTGATCGAGGATGTACTAAAAAAATTTTTTTCATATCAAGGATGTACTAAAAAAATTTTTTTCATATCAAGGATGTACTAAAAAAATTGTTTTTAGATCGAGGATGTACTAAAAAATTTTTTTTTAGATCGAGGATGTACTAAAAAATTTTTTTAGATCGAGGATGTACTAAAAAAAATTTTTTCATATCAAGGATGTACTAAAAAATTTTTTTTTAGATCGAGGATGTACAAAAAAAATTTTTTTTGATCTAGGATGTACTAAAAAAATTTTTTTTAGATCGAGGATGTACTAAAAAAATTTTTTTAGATCGAGGATGTACTAAAAAAAATTTTTTCACATCAAGGATGTACTAAAAAAATTTTTTTAGATCGAGGATGTACTAAAAAAATTTATTTAGATCGAGGATGTACTAAAAAAATTTTTTTAGATCGAGGATGTACTAAAAAAAATTTTTTTTGATCAAGGACGATCCATAAAATTTTTTTTTGTTCACGTTACGTTACGTTATCAGGCGCTACAACCGCTTCGCGGTCTTGGCCTGCTCCAGGAGAAACCGGAACCGCTCGCGGTCGAGCGCCGTCGTCTGGCAATCGTCAATCCGCGGGCCTTTTTGGGCGGACGCATCCACGCCATCGCTCCATCTCAGTTTGGGCCTACCACGCCTCCTCTGTCCATGTGGGCAGCCTAAAAACAACAATAACAAATAGGAATAAGAAAATTCATGTACCTAAACAATTTTGCCTATCCCTAAACTCCCAACTCTTCATCATACCAAACGGCAACAAGTATATCTATGATTTAAAAGAATTGCAAGAAGATAAAGGCGAATGTGTCCCAGCCCTTCTACGAGGACAGCATGCAGCATGTGATTTTGTAGCGAACTCAACAAAATTCGAAATTATCCATCTAGACATGATGCACATTCTTATCAACTCAGCCGTTGAATTTACAATAAAAACCACGTGCGCTCTAAAGAAGAGAAATCTGACAGGCTCGTTTCTCCTGTCATACAAATCTTGTAAAATATTCCTGAATGAGGAAGAGATTTCAAATAACAAAACAGAACTACATGGATCACCGCTGAATCTCCCTATCTATGGCTTAAACGTTACATCAGTAAACAACGTGCTAAACCCCAGTCTCGAACATCTTTATTCAATACATGTGGAACTTAGGAAAGAGATGCATCAAATTCGATTAGAATCGAAGAGCTTCACTTGGAACGGTTGGTCTAAACCAGTTATTTGTGTATACCTTATCATCAGAAAGCAAAAACGAACAGTCATAAACATCCGAGGACAGCCTACTTCTAAAACTACATCAGATCAACCCCAACAAGAAATCCAGACCGATACCATTAAACCGCCGACGATGATGGCAGTTTTTCGGACGGAGCCTTAAAATTTAAGGAGCGGCGAGTTAGCATCGTATCGTCACGTACCCTCTATTTTTTTTACAATATCTACAATAATGGAAAGGCCTGAGACGAATATGCAACCGCTTACAATGCTCAGCGACATCAATAAAAACTAATCACCTGTACCCTGGCACCCGAATGAACATATGCATCCGCCAAAACCCCTTACTGGAATTTCCCCCTGGAACCCGAATAAAACATGTGCACCCGCCAAAACTTCAGGTACTCCAAAACCACCATAAATCAGCCAACAAAACAACATGTCAGCCTCAGCCATTCATCCCATTTGAGCATAGAAAAAGACAAAAAAAGTTAAAAATAAAGACATTCCTCAGATTTAGCTCAAAATTCTACAACGCGTTACTCTGTCCGAGGAATCCGAAACCTTTCCAAAAACCCTTACACCAAGTGAAAGTGTTAACTCGCGTTCGAGTAGCTTGTGGTGGCTGAACCACGTGTCGATCAGCAGCACGTTCACGCACGTGTCGTGAACTTCCGAAGGGGTTTAGAAGGAGTCCGTTTGCCGGCCAATGGCTGAACTTGACCACCGGAAACTGACGGACGAGCTGTTCGCCAATGCCAATGCCAATGTCGGTGAGGGTCATCGGATTCGGATCGCATCGGATCGGGCTATTTCGGTGGCCTCGATTCAACCTGCTTGACCTGATGCAGAGTTCAGGCAGTTTTCTGTCACACGATATTTCCCCGCGCTCGTAGTGCTAGTGCTTCGGATGGGTTTTGTGGTCAGAGATTCAGTGCTGCTGCTGCTGCCAGCGCGATCAATTGCGAAGGACGTGTTACGGTGGCGATCAAAAGCACACTTCGCCCTGTCTGTCTGTCTGTCTGTCTGCCGATAGAGCCTGTGTCAGCCCAAAGCTACGGAAAGGCAGTTGAACAGAGGATCACGCACTCTCGCATCGACGGATAAAACGTTATATTCAGCATTCACAACTACGCCATTAATACGACACTGAAGCTCCCTTTTGTAGTTAAAATAAGTTGATCCAGAATGCGCCGGATCACACGGGAACACATGTTTCCCGTCTATGGCGCCTAACCAATGGGGAAATTGTCGCTTGGTTTGGGAAATTGTCGCTGCAAACAGAAAAAAAAGGACTTGTGACACCGACTGCAACGACAAACTAGTATTTTCTTTTATACTATCATAAATCCTTACTGTATTCTTTTAATCCTTCCTGAATTGCTGCACATGATTCCATGATTGTTGAAGATATGCAGCTAGGAGAAATTCTTGATGCATATGATAAATCCCGGAAGCTTCGTCCAGTTTGCGAGAAAGCGTAGCGTCAAAATTAACATGCGAACGTGGAGGAATCGCAAGCCTCATCACCGTGTCTTGTTTAGCAATTCGTGTTTGAACTTTTCGCAGCAAGAGGTTAACAGTTATTTCACTCATTCGCAAATAATGTTTAAAGTCCCATACATTTTCTTCTGCTAATTCACGCACCATGGAAACCTCCGTTACGACATGATTTCGCTTCCGGAGCCACCTTTTATTTGTTGCACGTGTTTTCTTTCGACGTTCTTCAATTTCAACAGCTCAAATAAGTTCTAATGTAACTAACTGAATGCGGAATATTAGTAATGACAGCATGATCTATAAACGTTAGGGCCTTTTTAAGGATACTAGTAAATTATGACACTGTTCTTACTGTTATTGACAACGCGAGAAATTTAATTTTTTCGTACATGAATCCAAACAAACATTATTGTACAACTTAACTACGTATTTCAAAATATTACACGCGTTGTAGTTCTTGGATATGTCGGCGAATCAACTAGCAGATTAGTTGGAACTTTAAGCAAAAATTATTACAAAAATCGCACCAACTTCACCAACTTTGATGCGACTGACAAAATTCAACATCAAATTTCGTCAACCGAAATGAATGCATCCCTGGACCAATGAATGAATGAGTTTAGGTTTGAGATTTAGCATAAATCAGTATATTTTTGTACTGCAAAATAACACACCATAGCTGAAAATAAACATTTGATATTTAAATTTTACGTTTCAATACACACAATTTCCCATCATGTTTTCCTCCTTCGCATAGCTAATTAAATGTAAGGAAAAATAACTAGCAAAAATCACTTAAAAATATTACGAAAAGTAAAGTTGAAGCACAAAAACAACAAATTCATTTCATCAACTATCGTTTTATGAATCAAGTAAAATGATGGCTGTAACATTTTCTAAATATCATAAATTTTTATCGAAGGAAAAATTTGATTCATCCCTCTACGGGGGTGTGCGATTATGTCTTATGGATTTTCTTTTCCTTTCACTCCACTCATGCGTCGTATACGAACTATACCCTGCTCGCATACGCTACTGCTGAAGATAGCACGATTTGGTTCCGGAACCGCGGTATAGGTTTTACACCCACCCAAAGAGAGCGCCGAGCGTAAGCGCGCTCACGGGCTTGCGTTCTCTTTACCTTTGAAAGAAAAACTGAGCTACAGAAATGAGAAATTGGAAGCGAAGCCAAGCACGCACGCAGCGTTACCCGGCCGTGGTTGCAATTTTGACGACAAAAACCCGCAAAAATTCAAACCTTTTTGAGAGCCTCCGTCGTGAGTTTCTTTTGAGTGATTCCTGGCAGTACCCGTGGGGTACCCCGTGCAATATCTACTGATATTCCGTTTGTGAGCTAATGTTTTATGATCAACGATCGCATGATTACGGTACCAGAGCATGATATTTTGACCAGCGGAATAGACCAAAACACGCATGAAATGCAGCCGCCTGCCCTTTTTTTCGAGTATTACGAAATCATAGAGATCCTCAATGTCCTCTCACTTTTGGAGAGTGTAATAATAATGAAACGATAATAAGCAAATTAACATACTTTTTTTTTACTATCATTGAAACTGATATCTGATGTTTTACCTTCATCATATCATATATTGACATCATATCATATATAAGCTTTGGAGATTGCTTTGGCATTCGACACTAATTGTAGCTTAAAAGCAATTATAAGATTTATTTTCTTGTAAAGACTTACCATGGATAAAAAAACCAATAAAACCTGTAGAAAATTTGAATTTCTAAACCTGATACCTAGGTATAAATGTGTGTGGAAATGTGAAACAGTTATTTCCCAAATCATATCTAAATGCTAATGAACGATCGGATCTGATGAACGGTTTTTTTTTCTGATGTACCTTTTTTTTTTTTTTGACCGTTTTTCAATAACAACGGCTGTATTGTGTTTCATAAATGGCATTTGCGCTTTTATGACTCGCTTCGCTTAACTCGGTCTCTTTTGCTCGTATATTTTTTAGGCACCCCGAATGAGAACGGAATCCTGTTTATGCGGTTTTTCCTGATTTTTTTACCAAAAGATACATATATTTTAGGGTTAAGGGAGTAAAATATTTCAAACCCCTCTATGCGCATGTAACAAAGATATTTTTGTACACGGGAAGTTTAAGTTCAAGCACTATAAATGAGGTATAATAAAGCGATGATAAAGTACATCAGCTAAGGTACATTACTGTTTTTTTTTCTCTATCTTTGTAAAGATCTACATATAATGTTTGCAAAACTTGTCGATAAATGTAACAAGATATGCATCAAAAAAACATTAATGAACTTTTTTATTTAAGCCTGGCCATGCCAACAAACTATCACTTAAAATGAATAACATCATTAACATATTAATCATAACACACCTGCGTTTTTTAACAACATTTTAAAGAAAATTAAGCAAGAAACTGCGAAAAAGATATCATAAAACTATTTACTTCTAAACGTTTAAAACTACTATTTGCCGACGATGACAAACGTCTTTTACGTTCTCATCCTTTAACTGAACTCGTGTAGCTGCATATCTTAATTTTCCTTCTAAAAAATTCACTAACAGTGTTTCTGCTTCCCGTTTCAAAATTATTAGAACCGATCGTAGCAAATAATGTAAGAGTATTGTCGAATGAAGTTAAACCTATTTTTATGCTAACACCACGTTGAAGCCACGAGCACATTGTGCTAGGAACAAATGCGATCAAAAATAATATCCCTAGGCAGTGTGCGCTTTCTTTTGCACATCATTTGTGGACATTTTACTTTCCAAAAAAAATCAAATGCGTTTTGAAAAAAAAACAGACTTCATTCGCAAGATTTAATTCGAATGCATTTAGCTCATCAGCTGTTGTTAGTTTTAGGTAAAAGAAAAAGATGTGTTAGAACTAATATTGTTAATGCTACGGTTAATACTATCTCTTAAAAGAGCAAGGCACTGACTTCAAGCACTGACAAATCAGCGAAGGCAAATTCGGCTCTCAACTGTTCTGCAACACAGCAGTGTTGCGCTGCATTACGTTTGTGTGTTTTCGGCTATTATTATGTATTAACGCCTCTCGAAACTGTTGCTCGGTTGTTGCTCGGTATGCCAGGTCGTTGTGGATGAACCGGCCGGCCTTTTTGGGGGGGGCTTTGGTCTTGAAATTGGCTGTGGTTGAAAGGTTAAAGTTCCCGCGCGATCTTCAGAGGTACCACCGACGCGAATTCGTTCTGTTTGTCCACCCAAATAAAAAACAAAAGCGAGAGCGTACGTCAGTCAACTAAGCAGGCCGGATAGATCAACGTGTCAAACGTGCAACACTCGGTTCAAACTCGCCACGGATTGTTGGCTGGCTGGCTGGCAGAGGTGAGTCGAATTAAAACTTAACTCTTAATAAAACATTTCAGAATGTCCGTTCTCTCACGCTCTTCTCTCGAAGGTGTTGGAGATGCTTCTAAATCGGCAATCCAAATCCACCAAAGCGCTATATCCACCAAACACAATAATGATGAAAAATCGAACGGAAAACAAAAAAAAACATGTCAAAATGTGTAGTGTAACCGAGAGAGAAAAGAACTTCAGCCGTCACGCATGTGTAAAGCGGCCAGCGCGAAATAGGCGATAATGGGGAAAAACTGAGAAAAAACGAAGGTCAGTGCCACATGGCGCGTGTACGTTTGTGTCGTCTCGCGCATTTACGCAGGTCTGATCGTCTCGACAGCGCCGGCCTGTGACTCACGGAGAGGCAGTCAGTCGAACAGATTCGGATCGACGTAGGGGGGACGTACGAAAATATGGCCGTCGCGAGCCGCTCGAAAATGTCACTTTTTTCCATACAAATCGACTGCTCGAATGCTACTTGGGGAGTTACTTCCGTCCACCGAGAACCATGGGCCGAACCGGGTGACTTTTGCATCATCTGCGGTCATCTGTGCCCCTGTCAACCAGCCACGGGGGCTTTTCGGTACCGCAGAATGTGTTTAGGGGCACCCGAGCGAACATAACCCCACCCCCGTTTCCGTGCACGTCGTTGCCTGGCGATCATTTCGAGCCAGGGGAGGTTTCGGTTTTGCCGTACTTTGCTTTCGTACGAATGTTGTTTTTAGAAATGTTATGTGTGTTTTTTTTTTAATGTGTTTTCATTTAACACTGTTCATGTTTTCGTGTGTTTGTTCGAATAAAAATGTGCCGCCGCACACGCTTTGTATGAACTAAAAAAAAGGTTTTTTTGATCGAGGATGTACTAAAAAAATTTTTTTAAATCGAGGATGTACTAAAAAAATTTTTTTAGATCGAGGATGTACTAAAAAAATTTTTTTCATATCAAGGATGTACTAAAAAAATTTTTTTGATCGAGGATGTACTAAAATAATTTTTTCATATCAAGGATGTACTAAAAAATTTTTTTTAGATCGAGGATGTACTAAAAAAATTTTTTTTAGATCGAGGATGTACTAAAAAAATTTTTTTTAGATCGAGGATGTACTAAAAAAATTTTTTTAGATCGAGGATGTACTAAAAAAATTTTTTTAGTACATCCTCGATTTAAAAAAAATTTTTTTAGTACATCCTCGATCTAAAAAAAATTTTTTAGTACATCCTCGATCTAAAAAAAATTTTTTTAGTACATCCTTGATATGAAAAAATTTTTTTTAGTACATCCTCGATTTAAAAAAAATTTTTTAGTACATCCTCGATCTAAAAAAAATTTTTTTAGTACATCCTCGATCTAAAAAAATTTTTTTAGTACATCCTCGATCTAAAAAAAATTTTTTTAGTACATCCTTGATATGAAAAAATTTTTTTAGATCGAGGATGTACTAAAAAATTTTTTTTAAATCGAGGATGTACTAAAAAAAATTTTTTCATATCAAGGATGTACTAAAAAAATTTTTTTTAGTTCGAGGATGTACTAAAAAAATTTTTTTAGATCGAGGATGTACTAAAAAATTTTTTTTTAAATCGAGGATGTACTAAAAAAATTTTTTTAGATCGAGGATGTACTAAAAAAATTTTTTTTAGGTCGAGGATGTACTAAAAAAATTTTTTTAGATCGAGGATGTACTAAAAAAATTTTTTTAAATCGAGGATGTACTAAAAAAATTTTTTTTAAATCGAGGATGTACTAAAAAAATTTTTTTAGATCGAGGATGTACTAAAAAAATTTTTTTTAAATCGAGGATGTACTAAAAAAATTTTTTTAGATCAAGGATGTACTAAAAAAATTTTTTTTAGGTCGAGGATGTACTAAAAAAATTTTTTTAGATCGAGGATGTACTAAAAAATTTTTTTTTAGGTCGAGGATGTACTAAAAAAATTTTTTTAGATCGAGGATGTACTAAAAAATTTTTTTTTAGATCGAGGATGTACTAAAAAAATTTTATTAAATCGAGGATGTACTAAAAAAATTTTTTTAGATCGAGGATGTACTAAAAAAATTTTTTTTAAATCGAGGATGTACTAAAAAAATTTTTTTAGATCGAGGATGTACTAAAAAAATTTTTTTAGATCGAGGATGTACTAAAAAAATTTTTTTAGATCGAGGATGTACTAAAAAATTTTTTTTAAATCGAGGATGTACTAAAAAAAATTTTTTCATATCAAGGATGTACTAAAAAAATTTTTTTTAGATCGAGGATGTACTAAAAAAATTTTTTTTAGATCGAGGATGTACTAAAAAAATTTTTTTAGATCGAGGATGTACTAAAAAAATTTTTTTAGTACATCCTTGATATGAAAAAATTTTTTTTAGTACATCCTCGATCTAAAAAAATTTTTTTAGTACATCCTCGATTTAAAAAAAATTTTTTTAGTACATCCTCGATCTAAAAAAATTTTTTTAGTACATCCTCGATCTAAAAAAAATTTTTTTAGTACATCCTTGATATGAAAAAATTTTTTTTAGTACATCCTCGATTTAAAAAAAATTTTTTAGTACATCCTCGATCTAAAAAAAATTTTTTTAGTACATCCTCGATCTAAAAAAATTTTTTTAGTACATCCTCGATCTAAAAAAAATTTTTTTAGTACATCCTCGATCTAAAAAAAATTTTTTTTAGATCGAGGATGTACTAAAAAATTTTTTTTAAATCGAGGATGTACTAAAAAAAATTTTTTAATATCAAGGATGTACTAAAAAAATTTTTTTTAGTTCGAGGATGTACTAAAAAAATTTTTTTAGATCGAGGATGTACTAAAAAAATTTTTTTTAAATCGAGGATGTACTAAAAAAATTTTTTTAGATCGAGGATGTACTAAAAAAATTTTTTTTAGGTCGAGGATGTACTAAAATAATTTTTTTAGATCGAGGATGTACTAAAAAAATTTTTTTAAATCGAGGATGTACTAAAAAAATTTTTTTTAAATCGAGGATGTACTAAAAAAATTTTTTTAGATCGAGGATGTACTAAAAAAATTTTTTTTAAATCGAGGATGTACTAAAAAAATTTTTTTAGATCAAGGATGTACTAAAAAAATTTTTTTTAGGTCGAGGATGTACTAAAAAAATTTTTTTAGATCGAGGATGTACTAAAAAAATTTTTTTTAGGTCGAGGATGTACTAAAAAAATTTTTTTAGATCGAGGATGTACTAAAAAAATTTTTTTTAGATCGAGGATGTACTAAAAAAATTTTATTAAATCGAGGATGTACTAAAAAAATTTTTTTAGATCGAGGATGTACTAAAAAAATTTTTTTTAAATCGAGGATGTACTAAAAAAATTTTTTTAGATCGAGGATGTACTAAAAAAATTTTTTTAGATCGAGGATGTACTAAAAAAATTTTTTTTAGATCGAGGATGTACTAAAAAATTTTTTTTAAATCGAGGATGTACTAAAAAAAATTTTTTCATATCAAGGATGTACTAAAAAAAATTTTTTTAGATCGAGGATGTACTAAAAAAATTTTTTTTAGATCGAGGATGTACTAAAAAAATTTTTTTAGATCGAGGATGTACTAAAAAAATTTTTTTAGTACATCCTTGATATGAAAAAATTTTTTTTAGTACATCCTCGATCTAAAAAAATTTTTTTAGTACATCCTCGATTTAAAAAAAATTTTTTTAGTACATCCTCGATCTAAAAAAATTTTTTTAGTACATCCTCGATCTAAAAAAAATTTTTTTAGTACATCCTTGATATGAAAAAATTTTTTTTAGTACATCCTCGATTTAAAAAAAATTTTTTAGTACATCCTCGATCTAAAAAAAATTTTTTTAGTACATCCTCGATCTAAAAAAATTTTTTTAGTACATCCTCGATTTAAAAAAAATTTTTTAGTACATCCTCGATCTAAAAAAATTTTTTTAGTACATCCTCGATTTAAAAAAAATTTTTTTAGTACATCCTCGATTTAAAAAAATTTTTTTAGTACATCCTCGATCTAAAAAAAATTTTTTTAGTACATCCTCGATCTAAAAAAATTTTTTTAGTACATCCTCGATCTAAAAAAAATTTTTTTAGTACATCCTCGATCTAAAACAATTTTTTTAGTACATCCTCGATCTAAAAAAAATTTTTTTAGTACATCCTCGATTTAAAAAAATTTTTTTAGATCGAGGATGTACTAAAAAAATTTTTTTTTAAATCGAGGATGTACTAAAAAAATTTTTTTAGATCGAGGATGTACTAAAAAAATTTTTTTTAGGTCGAGGATGTACTAAAAAAATTTTTTTAGATCGAGGATGTACTAAAAAAATTTTTTTTAGGTCGAGGATGTACTAAAAAAATTTTTTTTAAATCGAGGATGTCCTAAAAAAATTTTTTTAGATCGAGGATGTACTAAAAAAATTTTTTTTAGATCGAGGATGTACTAAAAAAATTTTTTTAGATCGAGGATGTACTAAAAAAATTTTTTTTAGATCGAGGATGTACTAAAAAATTTTTTTAGATCGAGGATGTACTAAAAAATTTTTTTTTAAATCGAGGATGTACTAAAAAAATTTTTTTAGATCGAGGATGTACTAAAAAAATTTTTTTTAGATCGAGGATGTACTAAAAAATTTTTTTTAAATCGAGGATGTACTAAAAAAATTTTTTTCATATCAAGGATGTACTAAAAAAATTTTTTTTAGATCGAGGATGTACTAAAAAAATTTTTTTTAGATCGAGGATGTACTAAAAAAATTTTTTTAGATCGAGGATGTACTAAAAAATTTTTTTTTAAATCGAGGATGTACTAAAAAAATTTTTTTAGCTCGAGGATGTACTAAAAAAATTTTTTTTAGATCGAGGATGTACTAAAAAAATTTTTTTAGATCGAGGATGTGCTAAAAAAATTTTTTTTAGATCGAGGATGTACTAAAAAATTTTTTTTAAATCGAGGATGTACTAAAAAAAATTTTTTCATATCAAGGATGTACTAAAAAAATTTTTTTTAGATCGAGGATGTACTAAAAAAATTTTTTTAAATCGAGGATGTACTAAAAAAATTTTTTTTAAATCGAGGATGTACTAAAAAAATTTTTTTAGATCGAGGATGTACTAAAAAAATTTTTTTAAATCGAGGATGTACTAAAAAAATTTTTTTTAAATCGAGGATGTACTAAAAAAATTTTTTTAGATCGAGGATGTACTAAAAAAATTTTTTTTAAATCGAGGATGTACTAAAAAAATTTTTTTAGATCGAGGATGTACTAAAAAAATTTTTTTTAGGTCGAGGATGTACTAAACAAATTTTTTTTAAATCGAGGATGTACTAAAAAAATTTTTTTAGATCGAGGATGTACTAAAAAAATTTTTTTTAGATCGAGGATGTACTAAAAAAATTTTTTTAGATCGAGGATGTACTAAAAAAATTTTTTTTAGATCGAGGATGTACTAAAAAAATTTTTTTAGATCGAGGATGTACTAAAAAATTTTTTTTTAAATCGAGGATGTACTAAAAAAATTTTTTTAGATCGAGGATGTACTAAAAAAATTTTTTTTAGATCGAGGATGTACTAAAAAATTTTTTTTAAATCGAGGATGTACTAAAAAAAATTTTTTCATATCAAGGATGTACTAAAAAAATTTTTTTTAGATCGAGGATGTACTAAAAAAATTTTTTTAGATCGAGGATGTACTAAAAAAATTTTTTTTAGGTCGAGGATGTACTAAAAAAATTTTTTTAGATCGAGGATGTACTTAAAAAAATTTTTTTTAAATCGAGGATGTACTAAAAAAATTTTTTTAGATCGAGGATGTACTAAAAAATTTTTTTTTAAATCGAGGATGTACTAAAAAATTTTTTTTAGATCGAGGATGTACTAAAAAAAATTTTTTCATATCAAGGATGTACTAAAAAAATTTTTTTAGATCGAGGATGTACTAAAAAAATTTTTTTTAAATCGAGGATGTACTAAAAAAATTTTTTTAGATCGAGGATGTACTAAAAAAATTTTTTTAGGTCGAGGATGTACTAAAAAAATTTTTTTAGATCGAGGATGTACTAAAAAAATTTTTTTTAAATCGAGGATGTACTAAAAAAATTTTTTTAGATCGAGGATGTACTAAAAAAATTTTTTTAAATCGAGGATGTACTAAAAAAATTTTTTTAGATCGAGGATGTACTAAAAAAATTTTTTTTAAATCGAGGATGTACTAAAAAAATTTTTTTAGATCGAGGATGTACTAAAAAAATTTTTTTTAGATCGAGGATGTACTAAAAAAATTTTTTTAGATCGAGGATGTACTAAAAAAATTTTTTTTAAATCGAGGATGTACTAAAAAAATTTTTTTAGATCGAGGATGTACTAAAAAAATTTTTTTTAGATCGAGGATGTACTAAAAAATTTTTTTTAAATCGAGGATGTACTAAAAAAATTTTTTTCATATCAAGGATGTACTAAAAAAATTTTTTTTAGATCGAGGATGTACTAAAAAAATTTTTTTTAGATCGAGGATGTACTAAAAAAATTTTTTTAGATCGAGGATGTACTAAAAAATTTTTTTTTAAATCGAGGATGTACTAAAAAAATTTTTTTAGCTCGAGGATGTACTAAAAAAATTTTTTTTAGATCGAGGATGTACTAAAAAAATTTTTTTAGATCGAGGATGTGCTAAAAAAATTTTTTTTAGATCGAGGATGTACTAAAAAATTTTTTTTAAATCGAGGATGTACTAAAAAAAATTTTTTCATATCAAGGATGTACTAAAAAATTTTTTTTTAGATCGAGGATGTACTAAAAAATTTTTTTAAATCGAGGATGTACTAAAAAAATTTTTTTTAAATCGAGGATGTACTAAAAAAATTTTTTTAGATCGAGGATGTACTAAAAAAATTTTTTTAAATCGAGGATGTACTAAAAAAATTTTTTTTAAATCGAGGATGTACTAAAAAAATTTTTTTAGATCGAGGATGTACTAAAAAATTTTTTTTTAAATCGAGGATGTACTAAAAAAATTTTTTTAGATCGAGGATATACTAAAAAAATTTTTTTTAGGTCGAGGATGTACTAAACAAATTTTTTTTAAATCGAGGATGTACTAAAAAAATTTTTTTAGATCGAGGATGTACTAAAAAAATTTTTTTTAGATCGAGGATGTACTAAAAAAATTTTTTTAGATCGAGGATGTACTAAAAAAATTTTTTTTAGATCGAGGATGTACTAAAAAAATTTTTTTAGATCGAGGATGTACTAAAAAAATTTTTTTTTAAATCGAGGATGTACTAAAAAAATTTTTTTTAGATCGAGGATGTACTAAAAAAATTTTTTTTAGATCGAGGATGTACTAAAAAATTTTTTTTAAATCGAGGATGTACTAAAAAAAATTTTTTCATATCAAGGATGTACTAAAAAAATTTTTTTTAGATCGAGGATGTACTAAAAAAATTTTTTTAGATCGAGGATGTACTAAAAAAATTTTTTTTAGGTCGAGGATGTACTAAAAAAATTTTTTTAGATCGAGGATGTACTTAAAAAAATTTTTTTTAAATCGAGGATGTACTAAAAAAATTTTTTTAGATCGAGGATGTACTAAAAAATTTTTTTTTTAAATCGAGGATGTACTAAAAAATTTTTTTTAGATCGAGGATGTACTAAAAAAAATTTTTTCATATCAAGGATGTACTAAAAAAATTTTTTTAGATCGAGGATGTACTAAAAAAATTTTTTTTAAATCGAGGATGTACTAAAAAAATTTTTTTAGATCGAGGATGTACTAAAAAATTTTTTTTAGGTCGAGGATGTACTAAAAAAATTTTTTTAGATCGAGGATGTACTAAAAAAATTTTTTTTAAATCGAGGATGTACTAAAAAAATTTTTTTAGATCGAGGATGTACTAAAAAAATTTTTTTAAATCGAGGATGTACTAAAAAAATTTTTTTAGATCGAGGATGTACTAAAAAAATTTTTTTTAAATCGAGGATGTACTAAAAAAATTTTTTTAGATCGAGGATGTACTAAAAAAATTTTTTTAAATCGAGGATGTACTAAAAAAATTTTTTTAGATCGAGGATGTACTAAAAAAATTTTTTTAAATCGAGGATGTACTAAAAAAAATTTTTTTAGATCGAGGATGTACTAAAAAATTTTTTTTAAATCGAGGATGTACTAAAAAATTTTTTTAGATCGAGGATGTACTTAAAAAATTTTTTCATATCAAGGATGTACTAAAAAAATTTTTTTTAGATCGAGGATGTACTAAAAAAAATTTTTTTTAAATCGAGGATGTACTAAAAAAATTTTTTTAGATCGAGGATGTACTAAAAAAATTTTTTTTAGGTCGAGGATGTACTAAAAAAATTTTTTTAGATCGAGGATGTACTAAAAAAATTTTTTTTAGGTCGAGGATGTACTAAAAAAATTTTTTTAGATCGAGGATGTACTAAAAAAATTTTTTTTAGATCGAGGATGTACTAAAAAAATTTTTTTAAATCGAGGATGTACTAAAAAAATTTTTTTTTAAATCGAGGATGTACTAAAAAAATTTTTTTAGATCGAGGATGTACTAAAAAAATTTTTTTTAGGTCGAGGATGTACTAAAAAAAATTTTTTTAGATCGAGGATGTACTATAAAAATTTTTTTTTAGGTCGAGGATGTACTAAAAAAATTTTTTTAGATCGAGGATGTACTAAAAAATTTTTTTTAGGTCGAGGATGTACTAAAAAAATTATTTTAGATCGAGGATGTACTAAAAAAATTTTTTTAAATCGAGGATGTACTAAAAAAATTTTTTTTAAATCGAGGATGTACTAAAAAAATTTTTTTAGATCGAGGATGTACTAAAAAAATTTTTTTTAAATCGAGGATGTGCTAAAAATATTTTTTTAGATCGAGGATGTACTAAAAAAATTTTTTTTAGATCGAGGATGTACTAAAAAATTTTTTTTAAATCGAGGATGTACTAAAAAAAATTTTTTCATATCAAGGATGTACTAAAAAAATTTTTTTTAGATCGAGGATGTACTAAAAAAATTTTTTTAGATCGAGGATGTACTAATAAAATTTTTTTTAAATCGAGGATGTACTAAAAAAATTTTTTTAGATCGAGGATGTACTAAAAAAAATTTTTTCATATCAAGGATGTACTAAAAAAATTTTTTTAGTACATCCTCGATCTAAAAAAATTTTTTTAGTACATCCTCGATCTAAAAAAAATTTTTTTAGTACATCCTCGATCTAAAAAAATTTTTTTAGTACATCCTCGATTTAAAAAAAAATTTTTTTAGTACATCCTCGATTTAAAAAAAATTTTTTAGTACATCCTCGATCTAAAAAAAATTTTTTTAGTACATCCTCGATCTAAAAAAATTTTTTTAGTACATCCTCGACCTAAAAAAAATTTTTTTAGTACATCCTCGATCTAAAAAAATTTTTTTAGTACATCCTCGATTTAAAAAAAATTTTTTTAGTACATCCTTGATTTAAAAAAATTTTTTTAGTACATCCTCGATCTAAAAAAATTTTTTTAGTACATCCTCGATCTAAAAAAATTTTTTTAGTACATCCTCGACCTAAAAAAAATTTTTTTAGTAAATCCTCGATCTAAAAAAATTTTTTTAGTACATCCTCGACCTAAAAAAAATTTTTTTAGTACATCCTCGATCTAAAAAAATTTTTTTAGTACATCCTCGATTTAAAAAAAATTTTTTTAGTACATCCTCGATCTAAAAAAATTTTTTTAGTACATCCTTGATATGAAAAAATTTTTTTTCGTACATCCTCGATCTAAAAAAAATTTTTTAGTACATCCTCGATTTAAAAAAAAATTTTTTAGTACATCCTCGATCTAAAAAAATTTTTTTAGTACATCCTCGATTTAAAAAAAATTTTTTTAGTACATCCTCGATCTAAAAAAATTTTTTTAGTACATCCTCGACCTAAAAAAAATTTTTTTAGTACATCCTCGATCTAAAAAAATTTTTTTAGTACATCCTCGATTTAAAAAAAATTTTTTTAGTACATCCTCGATCTAAAAAAATTGTTTTAGTACATCCTCGATTTAAAAAAAATTTTTTTAGTACATCCTCGATTTAAAAAAATTTTTTTAGTACATCCTCGATCTAAAAAAATTTTTTTAGTACATCCTCGTTTTAAAAAAAATTTTTTTAGTACATCCTCGATTTAAAAAAATTTTTTTAGTACATCCTCGATTTAAAAAAATTTTTTTAGTACATCCTCGATCTAAAAAAATTTTTTTAGTACATCCTCGATCTAAAAAAAATTTTTTTAGTACATCCTCGATCTAAAAAAATTTTTTTAGTACATCCTCGATTTAAAAAAAAATTTTTTAGTACATCCTCGATCTAAAAAAATTTTTTTAGTACACCCTCGATCTAAAAAAAATTTTTTAGTACATCCTCGACCTAAAAAAAATTTTTTTAGTACATCCTCGATCTAAAAAAATTTTTTTAGTACATCCTCGATTTAAAAAAAAATTTTTTAGTACATCCTCGATTTAAAAAAATTTTTTTAGATCGAGGATGTACTAAAAAATTTTTTTTTAAATCGAGGATGTACTAAAAAATTTTTTTTAGATCGAGGATGTACTAAAAAAATTTTTTTTAGATCGAGGATGTACTAAAAAAATTTTTTTAGATCGAGGATGTACTAAAAAAATTTTTTTTAAATCGAGGATGTACTAAAAAAATTTTTTTAGTACATCCTCGATCTAAAAAAATTTTTTTAGTACATCCTCGATTTAAAAAAAATTTTTTTAGTACATCCTCGATCTAAAAAAAATTTTTTTAGTACATCCTCGATCTAAAAAAAATTTTTTAGTACATCCTCGATTTAAAAAAAAATTTTTTAGTACATCCTCGATCTAAAAAAATTTTTTTAGTACATCCTCGATCTAAAAAAAATTTTTTAGTACATCCTCGATCTAAAAAAAATTTTTTTAGTACATCCTCGATCTAAAAAAATTTTTTTAGTACATCCTCGATTTAAAAAAAAATTTTTTAGTACATCCTCGATCTAAAAAAATTTTTTTTAAATCGAGGATGTACTAAAAAAATTTTTTTAGATCGAGGATGTACTAAAAAAATTTTTTTTAGGTCGAGGATGTACTAAAAAAATTTTTTTAGATCGAGGATGTACTAAAAAAATTTTTTTTAAATCGAGGATGTACTAAAAAAATTTTTGTAGTACATCCTCGATCTAAAAAAATTTTTTTAGTACATCCTCGACCTAAAAAAAATTTTTTTAGTACATCCTCGATCTAAAAAAATTTTTTTAGTACATCCTCGATTTAAAAAAAATTTTTTTAGTACATCCTCGATCTAAAAAAATTTTTTTAGTACATCCTCGATCTAAAAAAAATTTTTTTAGTACATCCTCGATCTAAAAAAATTTTTTTAGTACATCCTCGACCTAAAAAAAATTTTTTTAGTACATCCTCGACCTAAAAAAAATTTTGTTAGTACATCCTCGATCTAAAAAAATTTTTTTAGTACATCCTCGATTTAAAAAATATTTTTTTAGTACATCCTCGATCTAAAAAAAATTTTTTAGTACATCCTCGACCTAAAAAAAATTTTTTTAGTACATCCTCGATCTAAAAAAATTTTTTTAGTACATCCTCGATTTAAAAAAAATTTTTTTAGTACATCCTCGATCTAAAAAAATTTTTTTAGTACATCCTCGATCTAAAAAAAATTTTTTTAGTACATCCTTGATATGAAAAAATTTTTTTTAGTACATCCTCGATTTAAAAAAAATTTTTTTAGTACATCCTCGATTTAAAAAAATTTTTTTAGTACATCTTCGATCTAAAAAAATTTTTTTAGTACATCCTCGATTTAAAAAAAATTTTTTTAGTACATCCTCGATTTAAAAAAATTTTTTTAGTACATCTTCGATCTAAAAAAATTTTTTTAGTACATCCTCGATTTAAAAAAAATTTTTTAGTACATCCTCGATGTAAAAAAATTTTTTTAGTACATCCTCGATCTAAAAAAAATTTTTTTAGTACATCCTCGATCTAAAAAAATTTTTTTAGTACATCCTCGATTTAAAAAAAATTTTTTTAGTACATCCTCGATCTAAAAAAATTTTTTTAGTACATCCTCGATCTAAAAAAATTTTTTTAGTACATCCTTGATATGAAAAAATTTTTTTTAGTACATCCTCGATTTAAAAAAAATTTTTTAGTACATCCTCGATCTAAAAAAATTTTTTCATATCAAGGATGTACTAAAAAAATTTTTTTTAGATCAAGGATGTACTAAAAAAATTTTTTTAGATCGAGGATGTACTAAAAAAATTTTTTTTAGATCGAGGATGTACTAAAAAATTTTTTTTAAATCGAGGATGTACTAAAAAAAATTTTTTCATATCAAGGATGTACTAAAAAAATTTTTTTTAGATCGAGGATGTACTAAAAAAATTTTTTTAGATCGAGGATGTACTAAAAAAATTTTTTTTAAATCGAGGATGTACTAAAAAAATTTTTTTAGATCGAGGATGTACTAAAAAAATTTTTTTAGATCGAGGATGTACTAAAAAAATTTTTTTTAGATCGAGGATGTACTAAAAAATTTTTTTTAAATCGAGAATGTACTAAAAAAAATTTTTTCATATCAAGGATGTACTAAAAAAATTTTTTTTAGATCGAGGATGTACTAAAAAAATTTTTTTTAGATCGAGGATGTACTAAAAAAATTTTTTTAGATCGAGGATGTACTAAAAAAATTTTTTTAGTACATCCTTGATATGAAAAAAATTTTTTTAGTACATCCTCGATCTAAAAAATTTTTTTAGTACATCCTCGATTTAAAAAAAATTTTTTTAGTACATCCTCGATCTAAAAAAATTTTTTTAGTACATCCTCGATCTAAAAAAATTTTTTTAGTACATCCTCGATTTAAAAAAAATTTTTTTAGTACATCCTCGATCTAAAAAAATTTTTTTAGTACATCCTCGATTTAAAAAAAATTTTTTTTGTACATCCTCGATTTAAAAAAATTTTTTTAGTACATCCTCGATCTAAAAAAATTTTTTTAGTACATCCTCGATTTAAAAAAAATTTTTTTAGTACATCCTCGATCTAAAAAAATTTTTTTAGTACATCCTCGATTT
The DNA here is from genome assembly GCF_943737925.1 of Anopheles nili. Lineage (NCBI taxonomy): Eukaryota > Metazoa > Arthropoda > Insecta > Diptera > Culicidae > Anopheles > Anopheles nili. The sequence continues at coordinate 185,331 of NW_026525551.1, forward strand.
AAAAAAAATTTTTTTAGTACATCCTCGATCTAAAAAAATTTTTTTAGTACATCTTCGATTTAAAAAAAATTTTTTTAGTACATCCTCGACCTAAAAAAAATTTTTTTAGTACATTCTTGATCTAAAAAAATTTTTTTAGTACATCCTCGATTTAAAAAAAATTTGTTTAGTACATCCTCGATCTAAAAAAATTTTTTAAGTACATCCTCGATTTAAAAAAAATTTTTTCAGTACATCCTCGATCTAAAAAAATTTTTTTAGTACATCCTCGACCTAAAAAAAATTTTTTTAGTACATCCTCGATCTAAAAAAATTTTTTTAGTACATCCTCGATCTAAAAATATTTTTTTAGTACATCCTCGATCTAAAAAAAATTTTTTTAGTACATCCTCGATTTAAAAAAAATTTTTTTAGTACATCCTCGATCTAAAAAATTTTTTTTAGTACATCCTCGATCTAAAAAAATTTTTTTAGTACATCCTCGATTTAAAAAAAATTTTTTTAGTACATCCTCGATCTAAAAAAATTTTTTTAGTACATCCTCGATCTAAAAAAATTTTTTTAGTACATCCTCGACCTAAAAAAAATTTTTTTAGTACATCCTCGATCTAAAATAATTTTTTTAGTACATCCTCGATTTAAAAAAAATTTTTTTAGTACATCCTCGATCTAAAAAAATTTTTTTAGTACATCCTCGATCTAAAAAAAATTTTTTTAGTACATCCTTGATATGAAAAAATTTTTTTTAGTACATCCTCGATTTAAAAAAATTTTTTTAGTACATCCTCGATTTAAAAAAATTTTTTTAGTACATCCTCGATCTAAAAAAATTTTTTTAGTACATCCTCGATTTAAAAAAAATTTTTTTAGTACATCCTCGATTTAAAAAAATTTTTTTAGTACATCCTCGACCTAAAAAAAATTTTTTTAGTACATCCTCGATCTAAAAAAAATTTTTTAGTACATCCTCGACCTAAAAAAATTTTTTTTAGTACATCCTCGATCTAAAAAAATTTTTTTAGTACATCCTCGATTTAAAAAAAATTTTTTTAGTACATCCTCGATCTAAAAAAATTTTTTTAGTACATCCTCGATTTAAAAAAAATTTTTTTAGTACATCCTCGATCTAAAAAAATTTTTTTAGTACATCCTCGACCTAAAAAAAATTTTTTTAGTACATCCTCGATCTAAAAAAATTTTTTTAGTACATCCTCGATTTAAAAAAAATTTTTTTAGTACATCCTCGATCTAAAAAAATTTTTTTAGTACATCCTCGATCTAAAAAAAATTTTTTTAGTACATCCTTGATATGAAAAAATTTTTTTTAATACATCCTCGATTTAAAAAAAATTTTTTAGTACATCCTCGATCTAAAAAAAATTTTTTTAGTACATCCTCGATCTAAAAAAATTTTTTTAGTACATCCTCGATTTAAAAAAAATTTTTTTAGTACATCCTCGATCTAAAAAAATTTTTTTAGTACATCCTCGATTTAAAAAAATTTTTTTAGTACATCCTCGATTTAAAAAAATTTTTTTAGTACATCCTCGATCTAAAAAAATTTTTTTAGTACATCCTCGACCTAAAAAAATTTTTTTTAGTACATCCTCGATCTAAAAAAATTTTTTTAGTACATCCTCGATTTAAAAAAAATTTTTTTAGTACATCCTCGATCTAAAAAAATTTTTTTAGTACATCCTCGATTTAAAAAAAATTTATTTAGTACATCCTCGACCTAAAAAAAATTTTTTTAGTACATCCTCGATCTAAAAAAATTTTTTTAGTACATCCTCGATTTAAAAAAAATTTTTTTAGTACATCCTCGATCTAAAAAAATTTTTTTAGTACATCCTCGATTTAAAAAAAATTTTTTTAGTACATCCTCGATCTAAAAAAATTTTTTTAGTACATCCTCGATTTCAAAAAAATTTTTTTAGTACATCCTCGATCTAAAAATATTTTTTTAGTACATCCTCGATCTAAAAAAAATTTTTTTAGTACATCCTTGATATGAAAAAATTTTTTTTAGTACATCCTCGATTTAAAAAAATTTTTTTAGTACATCCTCGATTTAAAAAAATTTTTTTAGTACATCCTCGATCTAAAAAATTTTTTTAGTACATCCTCGATTTAAAAAAAATTTTTTTAGTACATCCTCGATTTAAAAAAATTTTTTTAGTACATCCTCGACCTAAAAAAAATTTTTTTAGTACATCCTCGATCTAAAAAAAATTTTTTAGTACATCCTCGACCTAAAAAAAATTTTTTTAGTACATCCTCGATCTAAAAAAATTTTTTTAGTACATCCTCGATTTAAAAAAAATTTTTTTAGTACATCCTCGATCTAAAAAAATTTTTTTAGTACATCCTCGATTTAAAAAAAATTTTTTTAGTACATCCTCGATCTAAAAAAATTTTTTTAGTACATCCTCGACCTAAAAAAAATTTTTTTAGTACATCCTCGATCTAAAAAAAATTTTTTAGTACATCCTCGATTTAAAAAAAATTTTTTTAGTACATCCTCGATCTAAAAAAATTTTTTTAGTACATCCTCGATCTAAAAAAAATTTTTTTAGTACATCCTTGATATGAAAAAATTTTTTTTAATACATCCTCGATTTAAAAAAAAATTTTTAGTACATCCTCGATCTAAAAAAAATTTTTTTAGTACATCCTCGATCTAAAAAAATTTTTTTAGTACATCCTCGATTTAAAAAAAATTTTTTTAGTACATCCTCGATCTAAAAAAATTTTTTTAGTACATCCTCGATTTAAAAAAAATTTTTTTAGTACATCCTCGATTTAAAAAAATTTTTTTAGTACATCCTCGATCTAAAAAAATTTTTTTAGTACATCCTCGACCTAAAAAAATTTTTTTTAGTACATCCTCGATCTAAAAAAATTTTTTTAGTACATCCTCGATTTAAAAAAAATTTTTTTAGTACATCCTCGATTTAAAAAAAATTTTTTAGTACATCCTCGATCTAAAAAAATTTTTTTAGTACATCCTCGACCTAAAAAAATTTTTTTTAGTACATCCTCGATCTAAAAAAATTTTTTTAGTACATCCTCGATTTAAAAAAAATTTTTTTAGTACATCCTCGACCTAAAAAAATTTTTTTTAGTACATCCTCGATCTAAAAAAATTTTTTTAGTACATCCTCGATTTAAAAAAAATTTTTTTAGTACATCCTCGATCTAAAAAAATTTTTTTAGCACATCCTCGATCTAAAAAAATTTTTTTAGTACATCCTCGACCTAAAAAAATTTTTTTTAGTACATCCTCGATCTAAAAAAATTTTTTTAGTACATCCTCGATCTAAAAAAAATTTTTTTAGTACATCCTTGATATGAAAAAATTTTTTTTAATACATCCTCGATTTAAAAAAAATTTTTTAGTACATCCTCGATCTAAAAAAAATTTTTTTAGTACATCCTCGATCTAAAAAAATTTTTTTAGTACATCCTCGATTTAAAAAAAATTTTTTTAGTACATCCTCGATCTAAAAAAATTTTTTTAGTACATCCTCGATTTAAAAAAAAATTTTTTAGTACATCCTCGATTTAAAAAAATTTTTTTAGTACATCCTCGATCTAAAAAAAATTTTTTTAGTACATCCTCGATTTAAAAAAAATTTTTTTAGTACATCCTCGATTTAAAAAAATTTTTTTAGTACATCCTCGACCTAAAAAAAATTTTTTTAGTACATCCTCGATCTAAAAAAATTTTTTTAGTACATCCTCGACCTAAAAAAAATTTTTTAGTACATCCTCGATCTAAAAAAATTTTTTTAGTACATCCTCGATTTAAAAAAAATTTTTTTAGTACATCCTCGATCTAAAAAAATTTTTTTAGTACATCCTCGATTTAAAAAAAATTTTTTTTTGTACATCCTCGATCTAAAAAAATTTTTTTAGTACATCCTCGACCTAAAAAAAATTTTTTTAGTACATCCTCGATCTAAAAAAATTTTTTTAGTACATCCTCGATTTAAAAAAAATTTTTTTAGTACATCCTCGATCTAAAAAAATTTTTTTAGTACATCCTCGATTTAAAAAAAATTTTTTTAGTACATCCTCGATCTAAAAAAATTTTTTTAGTACATCCTCGACCTAAAAAAAATTTTTTTAGTACATCCTCGATCTAAAAAAATTTTTTTAGTACATCCTCGATCTAAAAATATTTTTTTAGTACATCCTCGATTTAAAAAAAATTTTTTTAGTACATCCTCGATTTAAAAAAAATTTTTTTAGTACATCCTCGATCTAAAAAAATTTTTTTAGTACATCCTCGATCTAAAAAAATTTTTTTAGTACATCCTCGATTTAAAAAAAATTTTTTTAGTACATCCTCGATCTAAAAAAATTTTTTTAGTACATCCTCGATCTAAAAAAATTTTTTTAGTACATCCTCGACCTAAAAAAAATTTTTTTAGTACATCCTCGATCTAAAAAAATTTTTTTAGTACATCCTCGATTTAAAAAAAATTTTTTTAGTACATCCTCGATCTAAAAATATTTTTTTAGTACATCCTCGACCTAAAAAAAATTTTTTTAGTACATCCTCGATTTAAAAAAAAATTTTTTAGTACATCCTCGATCTAAAAAAATTTTTTTAGTACATCCTCGATTTAAAAAAAATTTTTTTAGTACATCCTCGATCTAAAAAAATTTTTTTAGTACATCCTCGACCTAAAAAAAATTTTTTTAGTACATCCTCGATCTAAAAAAATTTTTTTAGTACATCCTCGACCTAAAAAAAATTTTTTTAGTACATCCTCGATCTAAAAAAATTTTTTTAGTACATCCTCGATTTAAAAAAAATTTTTTTAGTACATCCTCGATTTAAAAAAATTTTTTTAGTACATCCTCGATCTAAAAAAAATTTTTTTAGTACATCCTCGATCTAAAAAAATTTTTTTAGTACATCCTCGACCTAAAAAAAATTTTTTTAGTACATCCTCGATCTAAAAAAATTTTTTTAGTACATCCTCGATTTAAAAAAAATTTTTTTAGTACATCCTCGATTTAAAAAATTTTTTTTAGTACATCCTCGACCTAAAAAAAATTTTTTTAGTACATCCTCGATCTAAAAAAATTTTTTTAGTACATCCTCGACCTAAAAAAAATTTTTTTAGTACATCCTCGATCTAAAAAAATTTTTTTAGTACATCCTCGATTTAAAAAAAATTTTTTTAGTACATCCTCGATCTAAAAAATTTTTTTAGTACATCCTCGATTTAAAAAAAATTTTTTTAGTACATCCTCGATCTAAAAAAATTTTTTTAGTACATCCTCGACCTAAAAAAAATTTTTTTAGTACATCCTCGATCTAAAAAAATTTTTTTAGTACATCCTCGACCTAAAAAAAATTTTTTTAGTACATCCTCGATCTAAAAAAATTTTTTTAGTACATCCTCGATTTAAAAAAAATTTTTTTAGTACATCCTCGATTTAAAAAAATTTTTTTAGTACATCCTCGATCTAAAAAAAATTTTTTTAGTACATCCTCGATCTAAAAAAATTTTTTTAGTACATCCTCGACCTAAAAAAAATTTTTTTAGTACATCCTCGATCTAAAAAAATTTTTTTAGTACATCCTCGATTTAAAAAAAAATTTTTTAGTACATCCTCGATCTAAAAAAATTTTTTTAGTACATCCTTGATATGAAAAAATTTTTTTTAGTACATCCTCGATCTAAAAAAAATTTTTTAGTACATCCTCGATTTAAAAAAAAATTTTTTAGTACATCCTCGATCTAAAAAAATTTTTTTAGTACATCCTCGATTTAAAAAAAAATTTTTTAGTACATCCTCGATCTAAAAAAATTTTTTTAGTACATCCTCGACCTAAAAAAAATTTTTTTAGTACATCCTCGATCTAAAAAAATTTTTTTAGTACATCCTCGATTTAAAAAAAATTTTTTTAGTACATCCTCGATCTAAAAAAATTTTTTTAGTACATCCTCGATTTAAAAAAAATGTTTTTAGTACATCCTCGATCTAAAAAAATTTTTTTAGTACATCCTCGATCTAAAAAAATTTTTTTAGTACATCCTCGATTTAAAAAAAATTTTTTTAGTACATCCTCGATTTAAAAAAATTTTTTTAGTACATCCTCGATTTAAAAAAATTTTTTTAGTACATCCTCGATCTAAAAAAATTTTTTTAGTACATCCTCGATCTAAAAAAAATTTTTTTAGTACATCCTCGATTTAAAAAAAATTTTTTTAGTACATCCTCGATCTAAAAAAATTTTTTTAGTACATCCTCGATCTAAAAAAATTTTTTTAGTACATCCTCGACCTAAAAAAAAATTTTTTAGTACATCCTCGATCTAAAAAAATATTTTTAGTACATCCTCGATTTAAAAAAAATTTTTTTAGTACATCCTCGATCTAAAAATATTTTTTTAGTACATCCTCGATCTAAAAAAAATTTTTTTAGTACATCCTTGATATGAAAAAATTTTTTTTAGTACATCCTCGATTTAAAAAAAATTTTTTAGTACATCCTCGATCTAAAAAAAATTTTTTTAGCACATCCTCGATCTAAAAAAATTTTTTTAGTACATCCTCGATCTGAAAAAAATTTTTTTAGTACATCCTCGATCTAAAAAAATTTTTTTAGTACATCCTCGATTTAAAAAAAAATTTTTTAGTACATCCTCGATTTAAAAAAATTTTTTTAGTACATCCTCGATTTAAAAAAAATTTTTTTAGTACATCCTCGATCTAAAAAAATTTTTTTAGTACATCCTCGACCTAAAAAAAATTTTTTTAGTACATCCTCGATCTAAAAAAAAATTTTTTAGTACATCCTCGACCTAAAAAAAAATTTTTTTAGTACATCCTCGACCTAAAAAAAATTTTTTTAGTACATCCTCGATCTAAAAAAATTTTTTTAGTACATCCTCGATTTAAAAAAAATTTTTTTAGTACATCCTTGATATGAAAAAATTTTTTTTAGTACATCCTCGATCTAAAAAAAATTTTTTAGTACATCCTCGATTTAAAAAAAAAATTTTTTAGTACATCCTCGATCTAAAAAAATTTTTTTAGTACATCCTCGACCTAAAAAAAATTTTTTTAGTACATCCTCGATCTAAAAAAATTTTTTTAGTACATCCTCGATTTAAAAAAAATTTTTTTTAGTACATCCTTGATTTAAAAAAATTTTTTTAGTACATCCTCGATCTAAAAAAATTTTTTTAGTACATCCTCGATCTAAAAAAATTTTTTTAGTACATCCTCGACCTAAAAAAAAATTTTTTTAGTACATCCTCGATCTAAAAAAAATTTTTTTAGTACATCCTCGACCTAAAAAAAATTTTTTTAGTACATCCTCGATCTAAAAAAATTTTTTTAGTACATCCTCGATTTAAAAAAAAATTTTTTAGTACATCCTCGATCTAAAAAAATGTTTTTAGTACATCCTCGATCTAAAAAAAATTTTTTTAGTACATCCTTGATATGAAAAAATTTTTTTTTGGTACATCCTCGATTTAAAAAAAATTTTTTAGTACATCCTCGATCTAAAAAAAATTTTTTTTAGCACATCCTCGATCTAAAAAAATTTTTTTTAGTACAATCC